>NC_089820.1:15046814-15286814 GCF_029633855.1 Hoplias malabaricus | reverse complement strand
AGCCTACTTGGAATCTTTGGGCGCAAGGCAGGAATACACCCTGGAGGGGGCGCCAGTCCTTCACAGGGCAACACACACACACTCACACATACAGTCACTTTTGAGTCGCCAATCAACCTACCAACGTGTGTTTTTGGACTGTGGGAGGAAACTGGAGCACCCGGAGGAAACCCACGTGGACACAGGGAGAACACACATTAGACATTACCTCTCATATAAAATGTAATGTGTTCAGAGATTATAAAGCACTCATATTACTGCCAGATCTAACCACTGATTCAAGTCTGCTCAGCCATTCTACAATAACTGTATGTAGATCAAATAGGCTTTCATCAGTCATTATTGATAGGTGCCATGTGACACATTCACAAAGTCAACTGTAACTGAGCTCCATGCTAAAAATCAATAATCCAATCTACACAAAAATAACACTTGAAAAAATGAATCTTCATAAGAAATGTATTCTAAACATTGATTGTAAGTTACTCTAATTGGACCGTTTTGAGGCTTAAAATGTAGAGCATTCGTTGTAGCAATATGCCCCTAACAAAGCAGAACTGATTTTCAATACGTAATATATGAGTGATATAAAGAAATTTAAGCAAGAACAAATAAGTCTTTATCATTCTCAAACTTCTGTTGCAGCCAAACAATCCTTACAATCCCTGCTTCTGTTGCAGCAGGGGGTCTGAGGCTGGGTGCTTTCAAATCCTCACAGCTGTGGCCTAACAGCCAGTTATAGTTTCCCACCTGCCATCCCCTACCCTACAGTTTGCTTCAATCAAGTCCAGCTCCTGATTTTCTGCTGATTTGAAACAATAGCAACATCAACAATGGCATCAGAGTGGACATCCACAAAGCAGAGTGTGGTCTATCACTGGTTCATAAGGCCCCATACCCAAACAAAGGCTTAACATGGATTTTCAGTGGAGAATCCCTTGACAGTGTAACTTAGTTCAAGCCTTGTTGTAGGACAGAATAACAGTCCTTAGACCAACATGTCATTCTGCTGCACTGTTTGCGATCTCAATGCTGCTTTTCTCCCACAGATTGGGCCAGCTCTGGACACTTTTCGAGATGCTGATGCCCGGAAGAGGGCCATGGCTACACATTACTCAGACTCTGCAGCCAGGAGAGGGCTCCTGGGGCAGGGCACTTACACCATGGATTGACAGATAGACACATAACCCCATCCTTTATCTCTATAATCTCCCAGTCTGTCCTTCTGATCACTCCGACTTTGTCTAGCAGGCTTAGTGATATTAGCTCATTTCGAAGATGATCTACTTGTCAGTGGTTTATATACATTGATCAGCCACAAGATTAAAACCACTCATTACAATGGCACCTGTTAAAGGGGTGGGATACATTAGGCAGCAAGTGAAAACTTGAAGTGTATGTCTCAAAAATGGCAAGTCTTTTGGGGTAGTCTTATGCGATGGTTAGTGCCTATCAAAAGAGGTCTAAGGAAGGGGAACTGATGAACCAGTGCAAGGTCCATAGGTGCCCAAAGCTAATTGATGCATCCTGAGAACACCCCTCAAGAGCTGCCATAAAGATCTCACAGCTTGGCCTTGGTCAAAGCTGCTCAGATCTTTCCATTTTCTATATTTCCTGCTTCCAACACAACAACTTAAAAAAAAAACAATGCACGACTTGCTACATAATAAAAACCCTATATCAATATTATTCCCTTCACCCTTCAGTGGTTTCAGTCTTGTATTTGATTGATGTATCAGTGCATTACTGATATGTTTATAATATTTTTAAAAATGTAATATTTTCACACAAAGTGGCTGTTCTAACCGAGTGGGATGTAAAGCAAGCATAGTTCAGATGTTTAGTCCTTCTACCTAATTAAGGGCCTGTACTGTAATTTTTCTCACATTTAAATAAAAATATTTGTTCTACATTACAAGCAAACACTGTGATTGTTTTAGTTTTTTCAAAAACAATATATATATATATATATCAGCTCCTCAATTTACAGTGGTTTAGCCCCACCCATCTGCACAGACTTTATAATCAGTATTTCAGCCTGGACTGTTGTTTGTTAATTTTCATTTGTCAGTTTTAAAGACACATGAACAAAGACTTGAATTTGATGAAACTAGTCATGCAAAAGCGAAGCCAAACTAAAGTCAGGAACTAACTTAAGGGGGAAAAAATAAATAACAGACAGTAATGTGATATGGGCCTTTAAATTCAGTTCAGCTTTATCTGGAGTTAATGTTCAGTAGTTTGTTCAGTATGTAATCAATTTCTATTTCTCAAAGTCACACGTTTTGTGAACATGATCAAATAAAGTAATTAAATAACTCCACTGCTTCAATTTATTTTAGTTCATTGTTTTAGTAGGTCGAATTTAAATTGACAGAATCTTCATATATCATTTTTATTGCTGTAGAACCCTGAAAAGAGGAAACAAAAGCATCATGAATGGGAATTAAAGGTCCTAGTCCATGGTCTTCCATAACTACCTTCTTCACCAGAGGTTTGGGCTCCCTTGTCAAATGATACAATTTGTTGATTTTCTAAATGACCCAATAACATATTTTCTTACTAGGAACACAATTATGCACATGTGAAAGCTTGATGCCAATTGTTAATATGTTAAACTCAATAAATAATGTGCATTTTAGAATGTTTGGTTAACATTTTGTTCTTTTTATAAGAAATGTACAATTATTTCCGTTTAGAAAATCTACAAAACATAACTGGACCTGAGGTGTCAAAGTTGTGCATATGACTGTATAACATTTTTATATGCTTTATCCACTAAAAAGATCATAATTATAATTGAAAATATGAATGAGAAGAAAAGAGCCCATATTAATCAATGGTGTTCACAGCTACTGGTGCCTCTATTCAAATGATAATGTAAATTACATCTGTATGTGTGTCATTCAGTCACAAGGGCGTAAAGGAGGGGGAGAGGGTGACGAACTCCCCCTCCCACAGCACGTGGTACTTGAGTCTAACCCTTTAAAAGCACCACTCAGCCAATGAGGAGGTGGGGCTCGGGACGAGCTCATGTCGGACACCTTTAAAAACGCGCGGGGCTACTTCGCTGGCATTGGCTGTTTGTTTTTGTTTGTTGTTGTTTCTCGATGAAGTGTGTGTGTTATCAGAGGCTCTCGCGCAGACACGGCTGAACTTCTGCCGTTTAGCTGCTTTCAGTGCTGACTGCTCGGGGTTCAGTGCTGAGTGCTGACTGCTGGGGGTTCAGTGCTGAGTGCACTGCGCGCTGTCCGCGGTGCTGAAAGCGGACGGAGAAGAGGCTGAAGCTGGAAAACCGAAGCTGATTTTACTCACAGGAGTCACTGAGAAAGACTCAAGTATCAGGATCAGGACTGAGTAGGAGGAGCTGGCCCACTGCTTCTATTTCTGGCGGAATCCTTTTTTTGCCTTTGGACTTATTGTTTTTGAATTCTTTTGATTTTGAAAAGTGCAAGGTTGCAATTTTTTGTTGTCTGTCCACACATATGTGCTTTGTTCCAAAGGTTTTGCCACAGTTTTATTTGAAATTTCAAGGTGGTTGTTTGGCAGTCATTTCTGAAATAAGACATTTGTCAGTTGTTCTTTGTTGTTGCATAATTTTGCACTCGATTTATTTCTAGAAGAATAAGATTTCTTGGCAACCATATATTTTTCCATTTGCTCTCTCCAGTCAAATACGAAGTTTTGCTACTTTCTGGCACTGTGTAAGATTTTGCAACTCCTTTTACCACCATACGAAGAAATGAGGATAAAGCCGTCGTCCTGAAAGTCTAATCCCCATAGACTATTTTCCTTGCTGCTGGACATTGGACTCTCATTCCTCCTCATGCACAAATGTTTGCTTGAGCGCGCGGCGTTCTCCCGCTTCGCTGCGTTCGGAATGGACGCGCCGTCGAGCGGCTGCAGCTTCGGGATCGAGTCGCTGCTCTCCCGCAGGCCCAGCAGCGCGCACTCGGAGGCGGACAGCGAGCGTTCAGACCCCGCGTCCCCGGAGCAGGAGGCGGAGGAACCCCAGGAGGAGCACGAGGAGCCGCTGGAGCCGGAGGAGCAGCTCCAATCCCCGGGCCCTCAGCCGCGCACCGTCACCTCCTCTTTTTTAATTAGAGACATTCTGGCCGACTGTAAACCCCTGGCCGCGTGCGCCCCGTACAGCAGCGCGCACACACACCCTCTGTCCCACACACACTCACACACAGCACCACACACAGAGGAGGACTACGCTGACAAAGTGCACAGCAACTCTTCCTCAGACTGCGAGTACAGGGGTAAGGCACATCACACACAGTGTGCGAGACCCGAGCCCCAATATTCACCTTCACCGTGGCTTTATGTACAATTTAATCAACAAAACACATCTTTAGTATAAAACAATGATGCCACACTGTATCATCAGCAACAACACATTGCGTCTAACATTTCTGCTACTACTACAATACTACTAATAATAAATAATAATTATTATTAAAATAACTAAGAAAAAGGTACATTTCTCATTTGAGCTGAATCTAGCTGAGAGAAGGTGTGTTAATTATTTTATGTTAATCATTTAAACTGCTCATGTTTTGGAATATTACCAAATTAATTCTTTCTCCTTAAATGAAGTGCGAGGCTGTTTATTCCACTAGTGTTTTGCGTAAACTCTATTCATATAGTCAGCATTCAGAATATATTTCGTGTCGTGTGCTGCGTGGATAAAATACTCCAGACTCTTTGTGACTTTTTTGAAACAGATAAAAAAAAAACATTTAAACTAAAAGAGTTGTAATCCCCACCTTAAAGCGGAACAGCCGGTGTTGTGGGGTAATGCAGGTCCTGGTTATTGTTCGGTTATTAGGGAGTTGTTCTTATGAGTTTATAAACTGCGATAACAAAGAGCTACATTTTATCATTGTTTATATTGACATTTAGAAATGTTCATTTATTTGTTTCAATTAATTAACTGTTAACGGGTTTCAGATCATTAGAAGTTCAATTAAAGTGATAATAAACAAAAAAGGCTCAGGTCGCAAGCTTGTTATTTAAGTCGCGAGTGACATTTTGGACCCAACCCTGAAGCCAGTCTCCTCGCAGGCCTCGGCTCCTCGGTGTTCTGGAGTGTGTTCTGCTGCAGAAAAAACAAAGATAGAACCCGTATCAGATGATGATATGATTGAACGGAATATTTTTATTTTAAATTTAAAATTTAAACCTTGCTAATCCACACGGAGTAAACATTAACGTGGCATTTCCCCTGCAATATTTTAAGCACAATTTCTATTTATTCGTGGACACTGAATGTTGGAAGGAAAAATATATAACTTTATCACGGGCCACATTTTGACATGTGAAAAAAATTATCAACAGTTATTTGTTTATTGGCTAAATAACACGTACATACGCGTGTCTGTGTGTACATCATTTGTCCTATGAACTTAGTCTTGATATATTCTTAATAATTCAGTTCAACAAAATACGTATTTATTTTTTGGGGGTCTCTTATGTGGTCCCTTGAAGTCAGTGTTTTCTGTGTGCCGTTTCAGTGAAGGACGAGGCTGAGAGAGAGATCTCCAGCAGTGATGGAAGCCCCTCGTCCAGGCTGAAGAAGCCCCGCAAAGCACGAACGGCCTTCACAGACCATCAGCTCGCTGAGCTCGAGCGCAGCTTTGCCCGCCAGAAATATCTGAGCGTTCAAGACCGCATGGAGCTCGCAGCATCCCTTAATTTGACCGACACCCAGGTCAAAACCTGGTACCAGAACCGCAGGTATACTCATTTAAACACACACACACACAAAGGTCAAAACCTGGCACCAGAACTGCAAGTGATTAAACACACACCCACACAACACACTTACACGGGACACAGGTCCAAGTGACCAATGGGTCACTTTAGTTCTTTAAGGTTCTTTAGGTTCTTTAATAGTTCTTTAATCTTTCACTGCTAAGAGGAATAACAAACTTATAAGAAATGTAATCCATTAATTCCAACCCGTTTGACTGGTTATTGACTGACTCCGATTATTAAATTCAGTAGGTATAATTTATTCCGTATAAGTCATTAGACACATAGACATGTCTCAGGATTAAAACACAATGAAGCTGCTATTCTTCTACGTCAACCGGAAGCAGAATAAACACAAATATTTTCAGGTGTTGCATCATACTGGGGACATTTGATGCTCATAATAAATTATCATAAAAATATGATTCTGGAAATGTCTTGTCATTTTCCCATTTGTTTATAATAAAAACTAAACTGTGATTGGCTGCTTGCTGGCCTAGCCTCAAAGACTGCTGCGCGCTGAATGTATATTTAATGAAATAACCATAAGCACTGTAGGACTTACTTCTACAAAAATGTCTGAACGATAATTTTGTTCATAAACATAAGTGGGAAGGTTTAGGAGTTTATTCGTTTATTCACACGCGTCATCCTAGTCAAGTTATTGTCTTGTCGAGAGAAAGCGTGAGCTGTGAACTGTCTTGTTTACATTGTGTGGACGTCGAGGACCACTGTATTTTCATTTAAAGTTTGTGTTTTGTGTAGAAAGTCTCGCCGTATAAACTCAGCACACACACAAATACACTGAGACATGAATAATAAACGACTGCATGGTGTATTAATAATTAAGCCACCGAGCTGTAATTACACAATTGCTATGATGATTAATTATTTACATGAAAATGGCTCTCCGCTGAGTGACAGTTTGACGGATGAGTGTACGGCGGCAGATTAACACGAGTTAACACAAACAAAAACTCACTGAAAATGTTTCTACCAGCAAGAAAAAACACGGGTTACCATGTTACAATTATGCAAGACCTCAAAGCACTGTTCATTATTCTCTAACATACAAGCAGCCAAACTAATCTACATAATGCTATCCCTTTTTAAAGCCTCAGAATATTTTTTTTCTTCCCTCCTATATTAGAAAAACACGATTTATTTTATGAAACTAATTAAATAAAATGGCTTTTCTTTAAACAAGCATGATATAACTTCTCCAATTAATAAAGAATAAAAGAACAACCAAGGATTTATTGTATAGCATTCAATGTATTATTATGGGATAAATGATTTATTATTTCACTAAAACATAAATAAAAATGTACTATACAACATACATAAAAATATGTGACTAAAAGTTTAATGCCTCATAGCATATGGTTCCTAAAAAAGACATGACCAAAAAAAGCTAGATATGATGGTGCCTCAGCATTTTAATTTGCAATATTCATACTCTGAATACAAAAGCGCCTGTGTATTTGTGTTTGTTTCAGGACTAAGTGGAAGAGGCAGACGGCAGTGGGTCTGGAGCTTCTGGCAGAGGCGGGAAGTTACTCTGCTCTTCAGCGGATGTTCGCTCCGCCGCTGTTTTACCCGCAGACTCTGGACGTGGGCGCGGGGCTGTACGTTTACCGCGGCTCCTCCGCCCCTCCGCCGCCCGCTCAGCGGCTTCTTTTGCCCGCGCTGCCTGCACTGCACAGCACCGCCGCCGACTCGCTCTCCGCCCTTCACGGAGCCATAGCACGGCCCACGCCGCAAAGATGAAGCGCTGCACGAGGCTCAAAACACGCGCTGGGTTTTACTCTCACCCGCCTTCAGGTGGGAAACAAACAAGCCCCGCCCACCATGCGACGCGATTGGCTATAAATCAAAATAGGCGTCAAATAAGGCGTTCGAGAACACAGCGTTTGAATAACAATAGGCAGGTAAAAATAACCGTTTTGTTGATTTTCTAAGAGATAATATTGGCAGAAAACATCTATACATTTTAATGCAAAATTACCGTGACATGTTACGAAAAAAGATACAATATGGACCAAATTACCAAGCGCCATACCAAATTGTATGGCACATTTTATAACTTAATTTACGTTTTATTTTCTGAATCTAATCTGCTATAAAATGTGTCCTGTGTGAAACATACACTATATATATATTATATATCTATAAAATAATAAACGCAACACATAGACAAAAATTGCACTAAAATGCACAGAAAATACTTTTTACTAAAGTTTAATCATTTTCTACTCAAACCGTTTCCTTTTTTCTCATCAGATTAAGAAATTTGACCTGCGTTGTTATTTTAATTATTATTATTTTAATCTGAATTTATTAGCACTTACCAGTCGTAATAGCGCTGAATACTCAGCCAATCTCAGCGAGCAGTGCACCCTCTGGGCGGGGTTTGTCGGAATACGGGTGGGAGATAAACAACACGGCGCTAACCCTCGTACCTGCTCAGGAAAGATAAAGGCGCGCGTTGGACACTACGACGCCATCCATGTTACTTAACCTTCCACTTCACTTAGCAAGAAAACAAGAATGTTAAGTATCTGTTATTTATTCCTTTTTTATTAACCATCTAATGGACAAAACTAGCTTGAAAAGTTTGTATAAAGTTATGTCACGAAGCTCGTTCGTGTGAAACCTCCAGAAAAGAGTCCTTATAAAGAAAGAAAAAAACAGTGATGGTGCAAACAAACCAAAAGATAATTTCAACAGTGGTTTAACTGTCAACCAAATAATGTAAACAATAGGTTGTTATTAATAATAATAATAATAATAATAGTAATAATAATAATATAGAAACAGCAAATATATCGATTATTATTATTATTATTATTGTTGCTTTTTTTTTTTAACAATTTTATTTGGGCCACTTGACTCCAACTGTTTTGTACAGAATGCATATAATTTATAAGAGGCCCACGCGGAAAAAAACTCTGTTTGTCACAGTTGTGTTGTGCTTCTGTAGTTTATAAATGGTTTTGTTGATGACGCCAAAATAATTTTTTAAAATAAAGATTGTAAATAAAGTTATATTGAAATGAATAATTCGAGAATTAATGTTTATTTAATGCAAGATGGCGAAAAGGATAGTAACTTCAGGACAAATATTTTCTATTAGCATTTTTTTCTGTGAAAATATCTAACTACAGAATACGTAATTTAATCAGGTAATTAAACAAAACCTTTTTTTTTATTATGATTTAGAGTACGAGAACCATTTTAATAACAAGGTTGTTGTAACAGCTACACTCTTAAAACGGAAACCAAATAATATTTTTTCAATTATTGTAATTTATTTTTGGAGGGACATGTTAGAAGAACCACGTTTGGTCCTAAAGGAACTTTAAATGGACAGATCTATTGTAAACAAAATGTGAGATTACATGTAAACGAAGTTACAAACAAATACACGACAAAACACAATCAAATGGTTAGTGCCGAAGGTATCCATTTGTTTAGTTTTACAGTGTGTAAACAACTTCAAAATGACACATTTAAAAGCAAATATTAAAAAGCAAATGATTAGAAACACACACACACACAAAACACACACTTTCCATATAACAGATTTTGGTTATCAGAATATTTGGTTCCCAAAGCTTGTTATATGTTCTGAGAACATTTTAAATGACGTTAAACGTTTGTACAACGTTGCTGAGACGTAATAAGAATCTCATTTACCAAATTGTGCTCAAAATCTTAAATCTCATCTAATCTTAAAATGTTTACATGTTGCTTAAATACATTGCTACCAACAATGCTGCAACAATAAAAGAACCGTTGGTAGTCTTTTGTGTTAATAAATATTTCGTTTTTTGGAGAAACATGCCCAAGCCTAAAGCACTTGCTCATATCACTTATTAATCATTTACAAGCAAAGCTCGAGATTAATAAGTATAACATCTCTCAGATATCAATGGAGCCTCAACACATTGATCACCATCAGAATGGCGCTCAACAGACTTCACACTGGGCGGTTCTCAGGTTGTGTCTCATTTCTCTAAGTGCTGTTTGTGAGAATGTCCGGCTCTGCAGATGGAAGCTGAAGAGCAGCTGGTCACTGAGACTCACAGAAACCCACACTGTAGCCAACAAAGAACGCTTAAGGAGCAGACAAAAAGAGTTAAATGGCCGTCCATAATGAAGGAAGTAAATAAATTAGTGAGATCATCTGATCACCTGGTGCTCAGCTCGCTGTGCACATGGCTATCTGCCCTGTCTCTCCACACAGACTCCCTCAGAAACAGCCTTTCAGAAGCATTAGGAGGAATGTGGTCAAGTGTCTATACATCAGCACTTCTGCTCCTACAAACAAATCCGTTTTTGAAACGGTTTATTGCATTGGATGTGAAATGTAGTTTTAATACACGACTCCAACACAAATAGCACCTTATCCGACGTTTACTTCAAAACTATAATACATACTATAATAAAACTACAATACTTGTATTTATTTCCAGAGAATGTGGATACATGATTATAATTCACCAGAAAAGCAGTTGTTTTTGTTTATTACACTAAACGATTGTTAAAGATTTCTCGAAAAAATAAAACTTACTCACATTACTACATACATTTATAGAGCTGCTTTTATGCCAATAGCAACCCTAACTTCCTAATAAACAGGAAATACATTTAACAGTAATTTGTTTCTAGTTATTATACTTTTCATCCAAGCTCAAAAACGGAAGTAACCAGTTGTTGGTTAAAGAAACAGTGGGTAAGATTTGGCATTTTTGTTAATTGGCTCCCCTTACAGGTGCAGAGAGGGTTGTCCCCCTTCCAAAAGTTACATAGTGCAGTTCCTGCAGTGCTGAGCCCAGAGTAGCAATGACAGAGGCTCTATTCACCCTAATAGCAGTCAGTGGAGCATCACAATGATTTTGTAGCTGTTATTGTAAGGTAAAACTACTAAATAGTGTTTCTTTAAGGCACCGGTACATTTAGGTCTAGAGATAACTGTTACCCATTGTTTCTGTAAACGTTTTTAGACTTGTATATAAACAGAGAAACACTTATTAGTTCATATGTTGTTTAAGGTTCTAACACATTATATGCACACATTCACTCTATTTCCTCACATTATTTTCCACCTTTCATTCATTCTCAAAGATAGATAGGTAGCTGTACCATCGAGTCATCCATCAGGACATTTGCTTCTAGAAGAATCCTTTTTATTTCTAGAAAATGTTTTATATCTTACAGGGCACAAGAGAAAAACAGTTGTTCCTTTTTTGTCAGACTTATCTACAATTTATCATTCCACTTATTAATGAACAAAGCTCTGAAGGAAAAAACACACACCAAATACAACCAAGACAAACAACACAGTCCAGAAACCTAGGCTATCCTTTCTCTGGACACGTCTTGTTGTTTGGAGACATCTCGTTTATTGAGCAGCTGTTGGACTGTGTGCTGTAGCTCAGGAAAATCACAGATTAAACACCTGTGATGCCAAAACTGAGATTCCAGTTTGTGTGCAGACTTTCATTCTTTTTCTATGCCTCCATCACATCCTTCTCTTCTGTGTTTTCAGTGTTCCCTTTATTCTTTTTCCTCTTCTTTTTGGACTTCGATTCTTCATCAATGCCACTGCTGAATTCAGAGCGGATCAGACCAGCCACTCGCTCCCTGGACGTCAGCTTTTTGAGGGGTCTGAAACAGACATGTGAAGTGTAAATTCATCTTTGATCATAAGAGTTAATAACACACCAGGGAAGGTACTTACAGAGAGATACTATATTAGTGATATATGATAAAAGTATTACTGTTGAAACTCTCTTAAATTATAAATGTGGAATAAAAAAAAAGCATATGGTTAAAAAAAGTCATGGATATCAAGTCTCTGAGCTCTTCTGGAGCAGTTCAGAGGGACAGGCATTTAAATGAAAGGATGGTTCAGTGGTTGAAAAACTGTGAGAAATTCCCACTGTTGTCAATAAGAGGCGTGTATACAGCAGCAGGGGCTGGTGTAAAAACCAGCTTCTGTTTATCTAATCAATAACTCTGCAGCCTGGAGCTGTGCTCTGTCCCTCAGGGGCAGCTAGGGGACGGAACACACAAACACACACACACACACACACAGAATGTACACACATACACACAGTACCCTGAGGGCTCAGAGGACGTATGACATTGCAGGTATTGATCTCTTGAAGGTCCCTGAGCACTCTGCAGGGACCCTGACATGAAAAGCTATGGATGTACAAGCAGGTGTAATTGATATACTGTACATAACCCGTGATCACATGGATATCAAATGATAAAAACCATACTCATACTTTTTTACTGAACATAACTATATTTTTGTAACTATAAAACTCAGATCTAACATTTGCAGTACTACTCAGATATATTTATGTAACAAATTATTACTTGGCATATCACAAAATAAATATATGTAATATTTTCACTACACAGAATTGAGTCAACATTTAGCATTTATTTGATAGTTTCATTGCCAACACACTACAAAATAAAACTGACAAAAAACATTTCATCACCAAAGTATAATTCATGACTCGTGGACACCTGCTCATTCAACATTACTTTGTTTTGCATGAAGGCATAAACAACACGAATGAGTCAAGGCCTTATAATGATTTATTAGTTCTGAATCTTAAACACACCCCCAATAGCTGATTGGATTGTGCTGTACTCTACAGAACACAGTTGCACTGATTTACAAACAATTGCTGGTGAGGTTTACATCCTTCTACCGGACATTTAGCCATGAATTTAAGTTCTTGTGTTTCAGCAAATGCTTGTGTCATGCTTTTTAAAGGAGCTTACACAAGTTTGTATGTACAGCTGAAAGTCCACTAAAGATGCCAAATTCAGTAATAACTAGGGGTGTTCTTTTTTTTTTTTTGGATGTACAGTCTCCTCTACATTCATAAAGTAAACTACAAGAGCTTAAAGTGGAAAACAATTCATACTATAAAAGTAGTGATGTTTTGCTTCTAAGTATTGCAATAGCTTGAGGTAACATTTAATAAGAGAGTCATTAATATAACTTTCTATTTATACGCTGCAGTTGATGGCTACAGATGCAGAGACTGCACATACGCAGCTGGGCTTTAGTCAGTAATACTACTGACTCAAAAGTGTAAAACCATAAAATGCATTCACAACAATTAAAACATTAACGCTGTTTAATATTGTGATGTGTCCTTTTTACAAAGTTAACTTTGACAGCACTACTCTAAAACTACTAACTATCAAAGAAGACGAATAAAGGAAAAAAGTAGTTAACTATCAGTAACATTCTCTTGTTTGACAATAAATAATCCATTTTCCTGCATTAGAAACCAAGCCATTATCACTCAGCTTTGCAGAAAAGTCATTTAAACGATATAAGATGAATGCTTTAATCTCTAAAAACTTAGGGACTCAGAAGTTACAAAGAATAATAAAGACCAAGCCTGATGATATTTGGGCCAGAGTAAAACATAGATATAACATTTCTGTGAGCAGCGCTGCCTAATTACAGCAATATCAAAGGGTCAGAGCTGCTTAAAATAAATGACCTCAAACAGGTGTGGACACTCCTTAGCTTATGAATATCTGCAGGCAAAAGTCTAGTCTCACAGAGGAGTAGGAGAGTATTTTTGGTGTGCTCTCCAATAATGGTCACACTCCTGAGCTCTAGAGGTCTACGTTGTTACTGACTGTGTTTGTCTGTGCTTGTGTGTGCATGTGTGTGTGTGTGTGTGTGTGTGTTTGTATGTGCACATTTGCAGTGATGTGATAAAGCTCATTAGAGAAGTCTTGTCTGGACATGGGCAGTGTATGCCACAGACTGCTGTAATGAAGTCTCCACTGACAGGGTGGCCAGTCCCTATGAAGACAACACAAATTTACACACACACACACACACACACACACACAAGACTGGTCGCTATTATTGACTGGTCGCTATTATTTAGTCAATCAAGGAATGAGAAATGATTAAAATATGGCTGAAAATTGGATGAAAACACTATAGCTAATAATAATAAAAGTGAAAAATGACTTCAAACATTCTTTGTTCCTTTCACTCTAATATGTGTGTTCAGCATAGACACTGAGCAGCTACAGCCCAATAATCAATGTTTCACATATGTAAGTATTTTACATTTTTTTAATAAGAGATAGACGTTATTTATAAACTTCTCATGTTAAAAAGTAGGAAAAGTAAATACAAAACACAATGGCTTTAGGTTTGGCATCACTTGAAAACACCCCCCTCCACCGTCACAACACAAGTTTCAAAATAGCAAAAACAACAGACAAAATGGCAACTTCCTAAGTACAAGAGAGAGTGATTGCTCTGGATGATCAATCAGTTTCTCTAGTGAAAGAAACTGGATTTCTGTTGTATATATTTCACTGTAATTTTATTTTGTCATCCATTCCTGTTCTTTGTCCAAGTGTATACTAAAGATCAGTTTCCATTCAGCCAAGCATTCATTTCAGTGCATCACTGGTTAAATTGAGATGTACTGAGATATATTAATCAGCTGTCTGCTATGACAGCGGAGTAATATATTACGAGAATCATCTGTTGTCTGGACATCACTGTGTGTGTAAAGAGAATGCTTGGGGGTCTGACCCTTAGGGACTGATTCATTGTCCTGCTCCATGGGTTCCCTTCACAGGTCCTGCTACAGGTCACCCAGCCAATTACCAGTTGTTAGACAAACACACATGCACACACACACACACAAACAGAGTTAACAAAGAGAGGGTGGACTATCACAATCTCTGAATAAACCCTACATTTCATTAACTTTTCAATACAGACTATTCACTGTACTTGTCATTTCATCATGAAATGTTCATACATTTAAACGGCCATTCTACCATTGCAATGGCAAATGGGATATAAATGTTGTAAATAATATGCCTGAAAATTATTAAAAAATAAAAAGTAACCATTTTTAATAATATAACATTTTTTCTCTGTTAAGGTACAGAATAAAGCATTAAAATGAACATTTTTTGAGCTCATTGCATTTGCCACTGTAAAGAACAACCCAAATAGAGCTGCTGTTTTTAAATATCACAAAAAGGATTTGGTATGAAGGGTTTTATTAAAACATCCAACCTGTCTCCTATAAAAACTCTAACACTTTCAGCATTTTTAGATCTGAGATTTGCAAAAAAAAAAAAAATAATAATAAAAAAATAAAACCATCCTATGGAGAGAATCAAAAAGCTCTTTTCCAGTTTGGAAAAGGAATTTATGATCACTGTGAAGTACAGACTTTCTTAATACTAAAGACCCTGTATCTTAGTACAAAAGAGGCATTTAAAAATGTCACATCTTTCAGGTTAAATTGCATGTGCCACAACCTGGAGTTAAACAAGTTTAACACGCAATTTTACTTAACGATACCTGACACCTTCTCTCCATTGGAGAGAGTGAACACAAAGGCTTTTAAGGCTGCTCCTCAAACACTTCGCTAACACAGCAGAGGGGATAAAAGAGAGAGAGGGGAGGGAGGGAGAGAGAGAGCGAGAGAGAGACAGTGAAAAAAAAAACCCAAAGAGAAATTAGTCAAAACTAGTTTTGACGGGCCGCCATTAGCCATACAGCCATTGTCACAGAGGTGTTTCTGGCATTTCAAAAACAGGAAAGCCCAAAATACATACCCTTGTACACACCCTCATTGGTAGGTCTGAATAAGCTTTGGTGCTCCAAATCAATGTCTTTGTTTACATTTGGGTTTTATTGTGTGATTGTGTTGTACAGAAAACATGGAGGGCAGGACTAATAAATGCAGAAATGAAAAAGGAGCACAAAGTTTTGTTCATAATATATAACACTGGCATCACTGTCTTGTTCATTTTATTTAAAAAATACTAGATTATCTACCCCCAAAGAACAAACAAGACCAAGAACCTTTTGTTTATTTTAAGAATTACAATTACGTATTTCTTCAACGTAAAGGTTAAAGCAAGTGAAGTTTAAGGTGGCTGTGCACAGCTATATGGAGTTGTATAAACACACTAATGCCACAAAATGTCTCCCCACAACTTCCCTTTACAATATTTCAGGTAAAGACACACACTCATGTGAAATAAGACAAATTCAGCAGTCCTCCTTTCTCTGTGAGGTATAATACGTCTGTACGTTGTTGAGTTCTGAGCCGTCCTGCTGAGCTTGTGAACTAACCAATGCTGAGCCGAGGCTCTGGCAACACATGGTGTCATGCCAAACGCAGCCCCAGAAACACACACAAACGGAGTGTGTTCCTGGTTTATTTCCTACTATTCAGCCATGGTTTGCGCTGAAGAACTTGCTGTTCTTTGGTTCCAGCTGGGAACAAATTTTTCTGGTTTGCGAACCAGTTCTTGTGGGTGGAAATGTGCAAAACCCTTCCAAATTTAGTTCACAAATGCCCTATTCACTTTACAGTGCACTATTTTGGGGATCTGCTTTTTTGTATGAGTGTCCGAAAACATAGTGGACAGTTTTCAGCGCATTCAAACAATCCCATAATGTACTGCAAAAAGTAGCGTACAACCCATGTACACTAGCAGATATCAGATTACCCATAACCCACTACGATGTTTGGTGAAAACCTGCATGAGGTAGTGTTTGAAATCTTTCACTACCATCCTGAATTCAGTTCCCTGTAGTAGCGCTCTATATAGTGAACAACATAGGGAATAAAGAATAGGGAGCCATTTCAGACACAAAGTGTGTGAAATATGGCTGAACTAACAGCTCCTAGTCATGCGTGCGCATTTCAACATTAGGAGTCAGGGAATCAGTCAGTCAGTCAGCAAAAATGCCTCTTCTAGGCCAGCCCAGTAGACGGTCCGACAAAATACACAGAAGTACAACAAAAAATCTACGTCATGAAATGTAGCCAAGCACTCAGAGATTAGTTTTACATTTAAAATTTAATTTGTGGTCACCTACAAACCATTTAATGCTGCGTTTGGAAACTGACTTGTAAAACCAATTTTCTGACTTGTAAATTTCACCCTATCGGTGGACAAAGTCGTATTTACCACTGGTAAACTCTAGCTGATATTCTAGATGAATTCTAGATGATACATGAGTTATGAGATTACCTCTTCCCATAAAGAAAAGAGCAAATATGCATTTTAAGCCTTTCCTATTTTTTTTCTAAATAAAAGTCAAATATTATGATCAGATTTGTTATTACTCAAAAAGTGCTTAGATGTTCTTTAATAATAAATAATTTTCTGGGACATGCTGTATACAGTGGGTGGATCTTCAGCCAAGTACCCCAACACACTTAAGCTGTATTTACTCGTTAACCACCTGGTATATACAACCTTCTGATGATCACCTGAATGCAGCATAAGTATGTCAAATATGAAGTGAAATATTCCACCAGACACAAACAAGTACTCTATGTTTTTGGGGGCTTTTTGCAATTTCTGTAAGAATTTCCGTTAAAAGGAGACTAGTGAGCTGGTCAGCACAAACACATTCAAATATTTGGCAGCAACCCAATAATAACAACACTGTCCATGTGGAACTTCATCACAGTTATAAAAGGGACATCAGACAAGTGATTGTAATCATGATTATTAACCATGCAAAATGCTCTTGACACAGCATCATGCCCTATATGCAGAATACAGCCAAACAACACAATACTAATGTACTCCACAAACTGATATTAGTAATTTGTTTATTTTATATGAACTGTTTTTACTATTTGCAGGTTCAGGTTTTATTCTTATACTGAGTGTGTCCTAAAATTAATTTATGGGAAAAAATGCATAACTACTTCTGTTTTACCGTATTCATTTATACTTCACCTACATTTAATAACCAAGAACTAATCTTCTATCACTTTTACCTGCATTTTGTTTAAAACTTAATGTTAAAACTAAATTTTCAAAATACAAAACTGTCCACACAAAGTTCTAAAAGCAAACACATGATGTGGCTCCTGTGCTGTGGCCTGGTCAAAGTGATAAAGATTGCACCCTGCAGAGAGGACTGACCACACACACGTGTACACAATCTCATGGACCAGTCTGGACGTGGCCCAGCTAACCAGACTCAGGTTGCAGCTTGTGTGTTATGGATCCTGTGGGAGGCCATTCTGATGACCACTAATAACCTTGCAGCGTCCAGCAGTGTCCAAATCTCACAGCTTCTGCTTAGCAACCATGCTGAAATGTCCACACATAACAGATCGGGCTACATCTGCCCATTAGCCTTCATCTTCAAGCACCACCTGTACTCCAAAATGACCACCTCTCTCTGACCAAGCCAAACTCAAGATACATCTATTCCTTCACACCTCATTAAACTAAGCTTTAGAACTTCCTCAGAAGGCTCCTGATTAAACTCATGAGTTCACTCCAGTGAAGTTGCACTGGAACAGATTGCAACCTGTTACAGGGCCTTAATACTAGTGATAAACTTGTGTTAGTGTGAATTTATAATTATGTAGGAATTGTAAAAAGTTTGCTAGGCGAGATGTTCTCTGAAAGCACAAAAACAACAGACCAAGCTGGAAATATATGCACCACAAATAAACAATGACCATTAAAGGACGACATTCATGATTTAATCAAAAAACACTTTTTATAAAATTCTGAGGATATTTCCTCATCATTTGCCATCTCTAGTCTCTGCGCCTGTTTGAAACTGGCCTAAAGTCTTGTTCCCGTATACTAGGCTATCTCTCTGCTCACAGAGTACTAGCATCTGGAGGTGTTAGACAAATAAAAGGCCTCCAAACATTTGAAAAGCATGGACTGAGATGAGGATATTGCTCTATTCATGCTCAATTGATGTGTAATATTGACTTATTACTGCTGTTTCATATTACTTAAGTTGTAAACGTCTCCAAAATCAGTAGAAAGCTAACTGCGTTAAAGAAAGTGCTACAAAACTAAACACCTTGCGTTTCAAATAAGTTTCTGTAGTAATTCTAGCAGTGAATTAAAACCTTAAAAAAATGTAATTTCAGCCAAAATAACAAGTTATTTCTCTGTAACATATTGTGTGGAACATATTGTTCCACCTTTAAAGATGTAGATCTTCTGAACATAAACAAACCAGAGAGAACAGCATTTGCCCGCAATTGTGGGCCTCTCCTTTAAGTCTAATATCTCATATTTAGGCAGGCCATGCTAAATCATTATATTTTCTGTAAGCAAGGTCACTGGTACATTCTATGTGATACATATATCATTCATGTGATAAACAGCAAGCAGCTGGTAATATAATATGCAAATCCAATATGCGGTACAGCATCTTAGACACAGCACAGATCATGTAAGGTCTGTGCTTTGAAAAAATATGTGCCTGTGTAAGAAAAAACAATCTTTCTTGTTGACATAATTGGTACTTCAGTTATCAAAATAAAGTCTGTTTGATCCTATAATTACCCAAAAAATAAGAGAAAAAACATGATGCTTCGTTTTAGTAGCAAGACAATGTTTGGGGTTTTACAAGCAGTTGGTATTCATGAGTTTATCTCCTTCCAATAAAACGAGCCCTAAGTGTGCTTGCAAACACAAAGGTTGTCCAGAAACACCTCACCGGTGCCAGAAAGCAGCTCCTATTGGCTCAGCCGTGTTAAATGCAGAGAGAGAGGAACGAGAGAACTGTAGTGTCTGCCAAAAAGGAGGCAGAGAGAGTACAGAGCAGGTAAAGGCCAGGGCTTGACTACTTCTCTGTGACCTTCTGAGGTCCCAGGATGGGGAAAGATGTGCAGCTGCCAAACCTGCTTGTCTTCTGGCACAGACTTTCAATCTGTCTCTGAGGAACAAACATGGCCAAAAGATACTGCCGGAATAATTGAGTAGAAGTAAAAACCTCTTTAGCAGTAACGAAGATAAATAAATTGAGAAAAAGGTTAATTAGTTCATTATAAAGAGGGGGTCAACACAGGACATCATATATGATCAGTTGAAAAACAAATTCTGGATTGATTAATGAAAATCAAGTAAAAATGAGAAAAAAACAAAAACAACAACAACAAAAAAAAACAACAACACTGCAGGCCACACAGTCTAACAACAAACACAGACCGAAACAAACTGCACTGGAATATAGATCCATGAGCAAAAGCAAAGTTAGAGAATGCTGGTTTGAAAAAAAAAAAAAAGCCAATGCTAGCTTTAGGATTTAAAGTAAGTCAAATCCTGTTTCTGAAAATAGAGATAATTTTGTAAAATGCAAAAACAACCTGATTTAATTTTGTAAATACAAACAACACAACACTGAATGCTTGAAAAACACAAAAATGTCAGAGCTGACATATTTACCATTGTGTTACATCACCTTTCCATTTAATTACTCTCTTAATGGTTTGAGAACTGAAGATAAAGTTGGATACATTTCGCAAGTGGAATTTCTGCCCCATTTCTTGCCTGATACAAGACTTCAGTTGCTGCTCTGGGCACTAGTACACCCTTTGGGAGAGAACCTGGTGTCAGACTTTCTCCACAAGAAGATGAAATGTGTATTCCTTTAATCACAGCACACGTTTCCTCTGTTTTTTAGAACATCTGAGATGAGTTTGGGCCCAGAGTACTCAGCAATGTTTCTGCCAAGATTGATGTAGGGCATAACTGCATAACTGCATCTCAGGTTCCTTGATACAGAGGCAGACTGTAGTTTTCTAAAGTAATCTTGAAGTCTTATGGCTATATTTATCACATTAATGTGACAGTTTCCCATGCAATGCAGTCTGAGGGCTTGAAGGTCATGCAGATTCAATAGTCATCGCTCTTCTCTTGCCCCACCGACACTTTTTTGAGTGTTTTGCTGACATCAAATAAAAAATGTATTTTAATCAAGTTGGTCAGAATATATATTGAAAATCTTTTCTTTGGAGTTTAGTCACTTAAATAAAGGTTTTGGGGTTAACCTATCACAGATTGTTAGATGTATTGCATTTTACAATAACAATCACGGACAGATCATGTTATTGATGCAAAGCACAGAATAACGCCCCTTCTGAAGCTTTTTTTTTTTTAATGTCCTGTGAATACTGAATATGTGTAAGCCACTTCCCCAATGTGTTTTTCATCTACAAACTAAAATAACAGAAATACTAAACTATCTCAATATGATATACATTTGCTTAAACAGTAGGTAGTGTCGCAGTCACACAGCTCCAGGGGCCTAGAGGTTGTGGGTTCGATTCCCGCTCCGGGTGACTGTCTGTGAGGAGTTGGTGTGTTCTCCCCGTGTCCCCGTGGTTTCCTCCGGGTGCTCCGGTTTCCTCCCACAGTCCAAAAACACACATTGATAAGTGGATTGGTGACTCAAAAAAGTGTCCATACGTGTGAGTGTGTGAGTGATTTTGTGTGTGTGTCTGTGTTGGCCTGTGAAGGACTGGCGCCCCCTCCAGGGTGTATTCCCGCCTTGCGCCCAATGATTCCAGGCAGGCTCTGGACCCACCGCTACCCAGAACTGGATAAGCGGTTAAAGATAATGAATGAATGAATGAATGAATAAACTATACCAAGCATAGCTCTTAAAACAGTACCTTTTACTGTTCTTGACTTTGGACTTTTTCTGCGTCTTGCTGTTAGTCACAGTAGCGGACAGGCCCTGGGGAGCATCCCTTAGGCCGAAGCTCTTAGCAGAGTGACCCAGATGGAGGTTGCGGATGTGGAAGATGTGTTTAAGCGCAGATGGATATGCTGTATATGCTCTTACAAATGACTGCAGGGCTGGAGGATAGACAAAAGACAAATAAGATTAAGTAACTTTCAGACAAAAACATTGCATCACCAAAATGGCATTTTTTCAGAAGAATGAAGAACAATTTAACTATTGTTAAATATAACTAATATAAGTGAATCTAATGAGACTTTATATAAAGCTCTTTTGAATCATATATTCATTTCTGGAATTAAGCAGCCACAAGTGATTTAAATGACACAAATGAATGAGATATATAACTAAATATTAAATTAAAGCAAAATTTTGTTTGTCGTAAGATAAGGCCATTTTTCCTGATATCCATACTTAATCTTGACTCTTTCTCAAAGTTGGCATTTTATAATGTCTCTATTTTCAAATAAAAACCTTCCAGGTCATTGTAAGACCTTGTCTGGTTGAGGTTTAACTTTATTTGTGTAACAAAACAACTTGCTTGTCTGATCCTGCAGGCCTGAATCGTAGCCCTGCTTTGCATGTAAACACATGCTTATGTTTGCATTACATATGTTTAACATGGCCTTCGCTTGTTTTCAATATCTTTACTGTAACCAAGTTAAAGACCTAAACACAAGATCATATGAAGCACACCTTTCTTAGCAGCCTGTACTGATTCAGTGCTGCCATGAACGTAGTTCTCGAAGTCTGTCTGTAAAACTGTTGCTCTCACTCGAACCTCCCGCTCTCTGGCACTAGCAGACGCCTGACCAGATACAAACAATTACAAAAACAAAAGCACAAAGAAGCAAAAACCTTAAAATGAAAAGAGATAATCTTTTCTAGACATTAGCTAATATAATCTGTTCCCATCCTTTGTTATTCCAAGACACAATACATTAAATATAATATTTAAAATAAAAAATTGTAATTTACATAAATTATTTAATATAAAAAAAAAATACTACACATTACACAACCACACAGCAGTATCATCGCCACATTTAAAAAAATAAAAAAAATAAAAAGAAGGATAAGGATAAAACATTGGTCAAACGCATTATTCTGAGTCCCTTATCCAGCAATCTTTGCCCTCCCAGATAACAAGTGCCCACAGGGGGTATTATCAGAAGCAGCCAATTGGTAACGGGAGGGAATAGGAAATTAAATGAGGATTAAGACTCTGGGAGCTGTCCGGGGCCTTAGCTCAATACTGTTTAGAAGGCTTTTTCCACAGTACCATGTTACAAAATCAACTATACAATGTACTACCTTACAACTTATACATCCCGAATTTAGTGTGAATAACTCCAGTCAAATTTGTTGGCCCATTTCACACATAACCAAGCAGAGTTCTTCAAGCCAAGCAGAACAACATAAAAACCTATAGGGAATCAATTACCTTACTGTCCCATTTCCCCCTGGGTTTGAATCGTTCATCCTGCATCAGGGTTGACAAGATGCCTTCTATCTTCATCTCATGGAGGCTAGACCACAGAGTGTAAATGTCAGATTGACTGAACAGTATCAGTAATAAACAGCAATGGTCAGGAAATAATAAATGATAAAGAATTATCCTTTTTTTGGCTAATACTAGCAAAGCTAACTCTCCAGTCTTCAGTGTGGAGGAGCTGTGGTGTTATTTACTATGGTGTCATAGAGTAATATAATAGCCTGGACCTAATTTAACCCTTAGTTTTGGCTTATTCTGACCATTTTTATATACTTCCGATTCTGCCTTTATATGCCACATTAAACCATGTATACCATGTCTGAGTTTTGTATCATTTTTTTTAGCTCTATTTCTACTTTGCACTCTCACTCTCTCTGGCACACCCCTCACACACACACCTCCTCACTATATTCAGCTTGTAGTAAAAGTCAGCAGATTCCAGTAGTTTTGTCTGTCTTTATAAGATGAAAAATGCTGAAGATATTTAAATAAAAGCAGTGCACTTTTACTCATGTGGGAGCATGATTTTTTTAATCACATTTCAGTTATATCATCTGTTTCTAATTCACCCATCTTCAAAAAATAAATAAATTAAGATAGAAGATCTTAAAAGAAGAGCGAATGAAGCCTGTACTTTTGATTGAAATTGGCAGCAAGCTCAGCGTGATTTCATTCTGACGCCTCATCTTGAAACGCTCACCAGGTGATCAGCTACTCCTAAGTGTTAGATATAAGACTGCTAATACTTAATACATTACTATTTACTTATCTTTAATTTGATATGGATTCCTGAGCAAAACATGTAGATTTTAGAATGAGCGCACAGTGACACAGATTAATTTGATTACATAAGAGTTGAAATGTGTTACTGAAAAACATTACTCAACCCTACTAATGATTTTGAGGAGTACATTTTTCACCGTTATCCATCTAATGCCTCTCCCTGTAGACTGAAGGTTTCTGTAATCTGTAATGATCTGTAATCTAAGATGGAAGGCTGTGGCTGCAGGGCCTCGAGCAGCAGATCCATTCTGTCTGTGTGGTTTCCCTGCTCACGCAGTGAGAGCAAGAGTGTGTGTGATAGCTCTTGTGGGCTCTGTTCATCGACTGCCAGTGTGGATATCATGGAAGATCCATCAGCCTAGCTCACTGCTGCTCACCGCCATACTGTGGGCTTTGGAACAGAGACAACAGACGTCTGACCACCTTCCATTACTACTGACAGCACCTGTCTGTCCACTTCTGGCACATGAATTGTCATATTGCTTCCTATGGCAGAGCTTTGCTTCCAGAGACATACCCACCTCTGGTTCTGAAAGTCTACAGTCCAGTTTGGCAGAGATTTCATTCTGTTCTTTTGGCCCTGAGCTTGACTCAAGTCTTTTAATAGTAAGTCAATTGCCAGTACGGAGTTCTTAATTAATGGAGACACACACACTGCACAGTCCAAATGTGATAAAAACTATATAGCCATTGTCCTTTTAGTCAATTACTTTCTGCTAGTTGTAAAAATTCACCTAAATAGCTTTGGCATATATAGTGTGCAAAATATTTAATAAAAAATTTAGTGGTACTGTGATTAAGGTACACTCGAGGGGTAAGACACCTTTTAGAGTAAACAATATACCCACAGACCTGATATTGTAATTGGCCAGAACATCCAAAAAGGCAGTCTCAGAAGGTGTAAGAAAAAGGAGACTGTTGCCCTGAGCACCAATGCGTGCTGTGCGGCCCACTCGATGTACATATTCTGCAGCAGATGTAGGTGGGTTATACTGCAAGAAAAATGTAATACATGAGTAAAACAGACAATATGTAACATTCATTTGTTCATATAATAGTTTTGATTTAGCCAAAATCTTACAGATTCAGGCTGATGTCTAAGAGTGTGAGCAATGTTTCCAAGATACGAATAAATACAAATTTAATTTGAGTAAACATTTAGCCTCAGACGCAGAAGCTTTAGTTGACAAAATTAATGCAGCTCTTGGCTGAAACATGGAAACAGGAGTGTGAATTATATATAACATATAATGTGTGTGTGTGTGTATACATTAAACACTTTGTCAAGTGTAAAATCATATCTGATACAGATTTGTAAATCTAAAGAGACCTTAAAAATGTGCATCATTACACTATTAGCCAACAGTTGTTTAGAGATGTATAACATTATTTTAATGAAAGGGCACCTGTACTATCCACGTAACCTGAGGAAGATCCAGCCCACGTGCTGCCACGTCCTTTACAGAAGGAAAACACATTCACACAATAAGTTAACAGAACAAAAATACATGATACGCTTCTTTTGGAGGCAGTTTCAAAGAGGCACCGACAAACAGAGACCCACACAGGCAGCGTGACAGAAAATAAATCCATCTCTAAACAAAGACTGTTTACTCTCTTGATTTCTCTCCTTTATCCCTTACAGATTTGCGGTGCCCAGCCAAGATAAGCTCTTTATTAATAACTGCTGGAAGACAGAGAGGCTGCAGCATGGCGCGCTGGGCCTGTACCCCTCCCTTTCTCAGTCCTGTGGCCCAGGCGGGATAAGCCCTGGCTGGGGAGAGCTCAGGGCTGCCTGGGGTCTGCTGCTCCTCTGGAGCACAGTGCAGATGGAGGCCAAAGCAGGGCCAGGCCAGTCTGTCAGCACTATTAAAATGGCTCATTTATTCAGGGACTTATGTTACAAAATGACCAGAACAGACACAAGGGTGATGTTTTTGTATTCTAATATAAATATATGCAAAATCCTTTTATCACAATACACATTATTTTATTTTGGTTATCAGTAAATGCCAATTTCTTCTGAGGAAACTGTCTTTCACACAAAACATACAATTAGTTATACAATTTAAACAGAAAAATTCATAATAACCAAATACTTTTTTAAAGAGCCTTTATCAATAGGGAAAAAACCTTCTAAGTCACAGAAAGCCATTTTGAATTGAATGATTTTATGTCATTATAAGCAAAGCATTTACATATATCAGCCTATTTAAGCTGAAGTATATTAGCAGACTTTGGCACCACAAAATCAGGATCTAATAAAAAGAATACATGACATGTATTGTAAGAATGCATGACATGGGACACTTTTTATCAGGCATTAAGCAATATACACAGAGTTCAACTAAGTGTTTTAACACAACTGTGGTTCATTAGGTTAATTACACCTGACACAGATACTATTTTAACCATGTAAGTAACTAAATTATTATAACTTATTTATCAACAATGAGCCTAAAAACTACAATTGCTTATAAGTGTCTAAATATCCCTAACTTACCGATTAACTTACCGATTACCGATCCCTTAAAATACCGATTCAAATGTGAGATTAAAAGGCTGAAGACATAAAGTGCACTGACCCCTTCTGAGGGCAGTCAGCATATGTGCTTCTGTGAGTATATACAAAGCTACGCAGAGAGTGAAAGACTTTTCACACACAGTGTGACAGCTCTGCTGCTGCAGAGGAGAGCAGACAGAACTGGCAGCTCCAGCCCAGAGACTCACTGCACAGAACCCTCTACTTCCCTCTCTCAGGACCTCCCCTTAGACATATAGTCCTTGCAGCCAAAAGGCAGAGGGGGAGGTTACAGGAAGGCAGGAGGGAAAGAAATAAAAAAGTAAGACAGATAGAGAAAGGGAGACAAAAAAGAAGAGAGAGATTATGGGAGTTGAAATGTGTGAGAAGTAGAAAGAGTATAAAAGACCAAAAATGCAAGGAGAAAAAAAAAGTAAGTGCAAATAAGAGAGAGAAATAATGTAAAAATAACACTTGAAATAGAAGGGAAGTTAATAAGCAGTGAGAAACAAAGGGAAGATGGGTTGTGGAGCACTTGTTCCACACACTATAGAGATGACTACAAAACAATTACAAAAGTAAAGAAAATAAATAAGGTTTAAAAATGTACGTTCAGGTTTATTATAAGGGGTCCTTTGGAGTGCGTTACACTAATTCAGTACTCACAGTACACAGCAGAACACCAGCATTACTCTTCGAGAACTCCTCAAACACTTCCATACGGTCCTGTTAATACAAGAACAAACAAGCCAAAGGGTCATTTTTCATTGCAGAGAAGAGAATATAGACTTTTCATTTTCATACTATGTGGCAAAAGAAGTTGTAAAGCACTTTGAGAAAAGCTCTGATGTGGCCAGTTCCAAAATCAATCATTTTCTGTGTCTACACGTAAATATTTATATTAAAAAAACTATATCGAGACCAAATCTTCCTGAATTGTCATCAGTGATATATGTTAATACGTGTAGTATAATAAATACAAGGTAGACATTTTTGCCAAGGAGCTCAGTATCGTTTAACCATAAGTCAAACATTTTCTAAATATTCAAAACAACAATTATCTAATGATACCAACATGATTTTGAGATCATTTAGCCTTTGTAATTATTTCTACTAGTATTTTCTAATAATCTAAAGCCATACAAATTCCATTTATTTCAAAGTTCAGACTCTCCCTTGTATGCTGCATGTCTGAATGTTAACTATATTTAGGCTTATTCTAGAATAGTGGCACAAAATTAAAACACACTGACTGCCTGCCCCATGTGGTTTATCAGGAATCCTAATTGTCAATAAGAATTCTAAACATTTAAGATTAATGTGGGTTTGGAAAATCAGGCCAACAAGAAATAAACTGATAATCACAAATTAACTATATTAGATACATTTAATGATTCAAGACAATTCAGAAAAGAAAAGAAATGTGTACTATTAGCCAGCAATATGATACCTGCAGCCTCTATGCAGAAATGCAAGCTAACATCTTCCTAAAAGGTACACAGAGGAGTAAGCAATACCATGGATGCCAACAAGAGAGACAAACTACACCTCTCTTTCTCTGCTCCCCCCTCCCTCTCTCTCTTTCTCTCTCTCTCTCTGTGTAGCACAATCTGTTGTGTATGCTGGAACAGCTGTGTGTCTCCGGCAGCTCTCCTCATCGAAGGAGACGGCCAGTGCCGGGCCTATGCTGTCCCATTACCAAACCCATCCATAACGCTGCCGGCTGCCTTGGCTGCTGGAGACGCTCTCGTTAATATCTTAGGAGCACAGGCACAAAAGCCTGTAGTGCCAGGGCCCTCCTGAGCCCGTTGGCATGCTTAGGCCATATGGGCAGCCCAGGCCATGTCCATTAGAGTGCTGGGGACTAAGGGCTGGGTCTTGGGCAGTATGGTCTCTGTATGTGCCTCCCCTGGCACTGCCAGAGGGCACCCGACTGTTGCTGCCACTTCACCAGCTGGTCCTAGTCAACTTGACCCTAACCAGACAGTGAGCAACCATTGATTCATACTGCAATGTCACTGGGCACTACAGCTGGGTCACATGCAAATAAGTTCACATCTATAGTGAAACATACCATGGGAGGATATTTCACAAGATGTACACTGCTTTTATTCCAGGAGAGAGGCTAAATCTTAGTAAATATCAGGTGCTCAATTTGCATGGTTTATGGGTTTCCTGATATATTTTAAGCACAGGAAAATGCATCAAAATAATAGTTTGTTGTAATCAACAGTGTGAAATAGATCTGCAGAAATTCACATAAATTCATTAGTTGTTTCTGTATAAACAGTTTTGAAAATAGCAATAAAAGTGCCTTCAAATCTAGCCTGTTAATATATTAATGTGTTATGGTTTTACTTTACAGTTTATCTGAATATTCACATTATAAATGTACATTACTATTTTAAATTTATAAATGTCCCAATGCAAGGCACTACTGTGTAATTTTATTGTGTCACACTGTAATTCTCCACTGACATCTTGAATGTGTTACATATTTAATATTTAGCCTATACTTAGGCTCAATCTTGATGTGTGAATCTAATCTTAAATGATTTAACATGAAAGAGATTTTAAAAACACATAGCTAATACCTGCAATTATACCATCAATATAGTTGTATGGATGCACACTTCTAAAAACAAGACATCTAACCTCTTGCTGCATGTTGCCATGAAGCCGTAGGAAGTTGATTGGTGCTTGATGTTTTGACATGGCGCTGGGTTTGTTACACAGGACAGTGGAGAGGAGTGTAACCAAGAACTCTACTGCTTCACAGCTGGACACAAAGATGATGAGTTTCTGACCTTTCTCAAACTGAAAACCAAGACAAAAAAAAATATTTTCCATAAAGAAAATCCTGTTACAACTTTTTTTGTCCGTTAAGGGTGATAATTTTCATTGGTCAGCACTATAAACTAAGGAGGCATTTATCTCTTGCATACTTAGAACTGTAATTTGCTATGAAGATGTTCCCAAAAAAGGCTTCTTCTTGCATCATTCTACAGGCTATTTGAGGTCACACCTGCAGTTCCTGCCTCCTCCATATTTTTGGAGAGATTACACAATATGATTATGTTTCTTTTCAAATTCACAGCAAAACTAAACAGTATTTATAAATCAGCAGAATCAACACAAAGTTCCTATCGATAGTTACCTTACACTTGGCCAGTATAAATGCACCAAGACAGACCAGACGCAGCTTGCTCGGCACCACCACCATGTGCTGCTGCAGCTTGTCTGGAATGGCATAGCTGTCAGTAGGCTCAGGCTGGACAGCAGACGACAAGGCAGAGGGCTCTGATGCCTTCAAACTCCCAACCCCCTCTGAGACCTGGATATACTCCGGGTCAGTCATACTAATACTGGCTAGCCGTGATAATCCTGAAGGAGGAAGAAAATAAAGCATTCAGGAAAAGTTGCATTAATTTATTTACTTATTCATATATAATTGTTTTTTTCTCTCCTAAGAGGAAAATTGTATATAATTCTTCTCATTAAATTTGAACCAAGTAACTAGTGATTCCCCACTTGTAAGACATGGATTTTGAATTGCTTTGATGATTATCTGTAAAAGTAATCACATTAGCATTCTTTTAACTGTGAGGAGGGGAAAAACGTTAGCAAAATAAGGAGTAGCACTGGTGTTAAATCACAAACTATAAGAGTATAATACATTCAGAAACAGTAGAATGTACATTCCCAAGTACAATTTCAGGCATAAAAAATGAAGTGTGTGAGGCATTGCATGCTAAAATGTTGTTGGCCATGTTTAAATAAGGCAAAATATTTTCCTGTTTTTTAAGTTATGGTTGGTACAGCCCTATTACATATTCAATGATTCTTTAATGACAGTGGTAGAAATGGGTTCTTTATATGGACGAAATCTGATAAGTAGAACTCTACCCATCAGCTACTGCTTTAAAAGGCAGTGCTTACCTTCAGTGAGAGTGGCAGACAGCAGCACATTCTGTCTGGCAGTTCTAGCCGCATTTAGAGCATTCAGTATTACAGTCAGATCCTTCTCAAAGCCCAGATCCAGAGTCCTATAAAACAAAATACAGGTGATTCTATGACGTTTTGCCTCTAAAAATTATCATACATCTTAAATTAGGCTTTTTGTTGTCTACTACGGGCAAAACAAACCTGTCTGCCTCATCCAGAATGAGCCACTGCACAGCACTGAAAACAATACTGAGAGTGTTCTTGATGTGGTCTACCAGTCTACCCGGAGTGGAGATTAGAATGTTTATTCCCTTCCTCAGCCTGAAACACAGCCCCAGAAAATGTTCAGTTTTAACATTCAGATCAATAGCCTGCAGTATTCTTCATGCATATTTTCAACTGGATGCATGGATATTCTGTGGTTTTGTAGGTTCTGAATCTGTAGAATTTATTTGTAAAAAACAAACAAACAAACAAACAAAAAACGGGATTTTGTTGCTCTTGCCTAGCTTTCTCTGCTTTCCTCTTCTCTCCTCCCATCAGGACTCCAGGTACAATCCAAGTGAAGGGCTACACATTGAAGGAAACCAAAGTCAGACATAAAAATCCACATTAGTTTCTAGAAATGCAATCAACTGTCAATACTAGAGATGACATTTGATATTAGAAATAATCTCTCTCTCATATATATATATATATACAAGAAAATCGCTGTATTGGAATAACACTTTGTGTGATACCCAGCTCTGTGTCTCTGTTCCTGAGGGGTAGTTAAGTGTTTTATCTGCTTAAATATGATAAGCTTTTTAAAATGTTCTTTCACAGTCCTTAACTTATTATAAAGCTCTTAAAGCAAAATATTTGACTTGTAATTTGTACTGACCAAAACTCAAGGTTACTGTCTTGAAGAATAATGTGGCATTATGCCATCCCTAGGCAATACATATATTTATTTTGTCCCAGTTCATTCTTAGCCTTATACTAATTGTTAGAAACATGCAGATGAGAATGGTATTGGCATTTTCAACTTAAATAAAGAAAAAGAGTATTTCTTTACTGTTACCTTTTTTAACACAGAAATGATTCACTATATATAAATTGTCTATAAATGGTGTAGAAAACAGTTTCACATAGATCTGGACTCAGATCTCTAATGAGCAACTCAAGGGAAACTGTGACAAGGAAAAAGACCCTGGAAAGTTATTTCATCGCATAAATGTTACCTTTAGAAGCCTCTGGAAGGTTTGAAAGCTCTGCTGGGCCAACTGAAGAAGAACAAGAATGAGATTCTTAAGAATACTGAGGTAATTAGGCATCATTTAACATAAATCTACTTGGTATAGCAAGAAAATGGATGTAATAAATGTAAATGCATACCTCTCTTGTAGGTACAATCACTACAGCCAGAGGCCCATCTGATCTCTGAAAGAGCATTGGAAAAAAACAAAGAACTTACATATTAAATAAAATTTAATGAGTACTAAATCAAACAGGAGATCCACTGGAACCCTCACTGGACCCATCCGTAAAGCAGTGTGACAATATGACAGCACACATCCCACAGCTTACAACTATGTTAATTCATTTTGTAGATTTCTATGAAAAAAATTCTTAAGAACGCATCTGATGTGACTATCTCTAATCCCTGCAGAACATCTCTCTGAATCTCAAACAAACGCAGCTCCTAACTGAGGAATTTCAGACAGCAGGTTTTCAGTTGCTTTTAGAAAAGAAAACGCATAGAGCAGTAAAGGAAGAGTAAAATATTTCTGCAGCAGAGTTTTTAATTTAACACTTTACTCGCAAATGAAGTCAGTGCACTACTATGCAAACCTCTACACAATAGTGAGTAAATAGTTATTTAAAAAAAAGAAAAAAAAATGTTAACACAGTAAGAAAGTAAAGCCAAACAACAATATATTTGACCTATATTTAGTATTAAAAAACTGTTTTTACTTGCCTGAATTTTGGGTTGCACTGCTTGTAAGGACTGGACCAGAGGAATCGCATAAGCCAGTGTTTTACCTAATGACCAATCACAATTCAGATAAATTGCTACGGAATCAAGAATTGTTAGAACAGTACTGCTGCAAAACCTAAGTCAAACATTCACTGCAGAGCATTTAAGCCTTAGAATTTTTTGTGTTAACCAAAATATGAACTTAAATTTAATAATTCAAATGAATCATTTTCACTCAATGCTCATTGAAATATGCAGGATTGCATACAACATTAAATGAAGAATCAATTGAATACATTAGTTCTTGTAATAAGAAGAGATATATTTTGTATATAGTTTATTTTGAAATTTATGTAAAAATGTTGCCATCATTTTTTGGGGGTGAAATTTTTTTCTTAATATATTCACCACATTTTTTTCATTTCTTGACATTGAAATAAACATTTAAATATTTACATTTAAAGATATTTGAGAATCAGGAAAGTTAAACATATTCAATTTAAAAGTCCAGAATTACTAAATTATTAATCAAATAATTAAAAGAATAAAATAAAGTATCTTTGTGAACTATACTCTCAGAATATTACCTGATCCTGTTTGGGATCTTACAACAGCATCTTTCCCAGACATGAGAACTGGGATAGTCTCCTTCTGCACACTGCCAACACACAACATAAAGTGTGAGAATGCAGGAGAATAGCTCATATATTGCTGACAACTGACTAGAATATGAAGAAATCATGCCTGTACCTGGTCATATTTGTCACGTTTAACACCTTATTGAGTGTCGCCACCTGAGGACCAGAGAAAGTCAATCAATTCTAATTGAAAAAATCTACTCAGTATTAAAACAGATCTGGAACATATTCCTAAAACATAAAGTAAGCAAAGGTAAAGAGCACTGCTGTGATCATACCAAATGAGGATGTAAGTCCAATTCTTCAAACAAGTTACTAGTGAAGACCTTCTCCTTCACCTGTGTTACAGCAGGGCTACAAGCAGAAAAACAACATTTATTGCTCCCCAGGGCTGACATTAGACCCAATTTGTTGCTGTGCCCCACTAAAATCACAGAGGTAAAAAGTCAATTTCTTTTGGATTGCTGAGCGGGACTACAGCACACACCACACAAATTCACTGTGGACATTTCATTTCCCATAATGCCCCAGTGTCTTTCCAAAAGCTTGAGCAGTTAAAACATTCAGTCAGAGCCAGTTTAGTTTGAGTAATGGACATTTGCAAATATTTAAAAGACTGACAGCCACACAACAGACAAGCTAACGATAACTCATAGTGATACATTTTGGTTATAGTCATTCATAACCGTATAACCAACAAGAAATACATTAAGGAAACAGTCTGACTTTTCCTGCCCACAGAAAATACATAACACCACCCAACATAACTTCTCATGAGCATGTTCATTTTTAAAAACTCTGGTATGGAGTTGAAGTAGGGCCAAGATTTTTGAGAACCAAAAAACAGAATCCAAAAACAAGAAATTACGTTTGGAAAAGGAGAGGAATGATATTAATACAGAGATTTTTAAAACCAAATATATTTACTTGTTTATTTTGTATTTGCACTTCTTCCAAATTATGCTTTTCTCTGTCTTACTTTCAGTTCCAAAACTTTCTTGCTTTCAGTTCAAAAAGCTTCTCACTTCTGTGCTCTGGCCCTGTTTTTTCAGGGGGTGTGAAATCTAGTCAGTCATTGGCTGCTGGAGATAAGCCCCACCTATCAAGTACACTTTACCCACCCTGCTATGTCAGGAGAGGTCCGCAAATTTTACCTCTCTGCACACACAAAACCACACACACACACACACACACACACACAACCACACAGAGTACTCCCTCCTCACCCTGCAGTTCAGCATGTGTGTGTATGTGTACTAGACGGTGGTGGCTCTGCTGAACTGCAGGGCAAGGGGAGAGTCATGTGTGTGTGCGCACGTGTGTATAGTGCACATGTGAAGTCAGCCACTGCTTTTTTGAACTGCTTCCAAAAATGTCATTAGACAGCTCACCAAGCTTTGAGGAAAATGCCCAAAGTCAGAGTGAAATTTTACTCACCTGGGCACCTCTGGGATCTCAGGGTTGTTTCTGAAGAGAGAAGACGTCTTGATAAAAGGCCGGTCATAACCCTGATATTCTCGTGGACCTTTACTTGGAGATGTTTTTGGTTTCTGTGTTGATTTAAATGTTGGGACTGATTGCTGATTCTGAAGGTTTAGGTGGTGACTACTGAGAGATCTCTTCCTTTGCTTAGCAGAGACCTCTGAATGTCCAAATGACGCTTTCCTTTTCCCCGTCCCAGACTTTTTCTGTGAAAAGAAATATCACATATAAGGACAGAGAAAAGATGTATTCACTACACTGATAAATACATAGGGACAGTAGGGAGAGGCAACAGTGACAATATGCTATTACTGTAAATTACTTTATGATAGACTTTCTATACTGGATCTGTTCTTCTGGAATTTTGAACATCTGCACATTCTATAGAAAGACATTTTTCTATTAAAAGACTGGCTGTTAACAGCAGACAGTGCAGTTAGTGCAACCTGATTAGACATCACTCCATTAAGCTTATATTATTAGCTTATTTTTTCAGGAATTATATGATTATTTCTTCTCAAGTTCCTTCTTTATTATTATACAATAATTAATTCTTTTAATTAATTATTTCAATCATTCATTGTCTGTAACTGCTTATCCAGTTCAGGGGCATGGTGGGCCCGGAGCCTACCCAGACCAATTGGGCACAAGGCAGGAAGACACCCTGGAGGTGGCACCAGTCCTTCACAGGGTGACACACACACATATTCACTCCCACACACAAACTACATCATTTAATTTCATATCATACTCTTCACTCTGCAGTTCATGAGGGGTATTTCTCAAAGCATTATTCCTCAGTTTAGCTAGATAACTTAAACCTAAAGCCAACTGAGTCTAATTTTAAAAGAGTGGAGAGACAGTTCTCATATCTGGGCTTATGGTCAGGGGCCAAACTCATAAATCCTGGCTTTTGGAAATGCACACAAACATTCTGTGACATTTGAGGACCCCAACTGAAGAAATTATTTTATTCATTGACTGTAACCCTTATCCAATTCAGGGTCGCGGTGGGTCCGGAGCTTACCCGGAATCACTGGGCGCAAGGCAGGAACACACCCTGGAGGGGGTGCCAGTCATTCACAGGGCAATATGCACTCACACATTCATTCACATACTCACACCTATGGACACTTTTGAGTTGCCAATCCACCTACCAATGAGGAAACCAAAGCATTCAGAGGAAACCAACACAGATGCGGGGAGAACACACCAAACCATGATTCACAGACAGTCACCCAGAGCAGGACTTGAACCCACAACGTCCAGGTCCCTGGAGTTGTGAGTCTACCTGTTGCGCCACTGTGCCGCCCTATATTTTTAAATGTCATATTCCTTTCCCATAAGTTAAATATTTCTTAAGTTACAATGTTCAGAAACCCCAAAAAGATTCAATGCAAAACTATAGAAAATGAAATTAAGTTACGAACTCACCTCTGCATGTTTATGATGTGGGTTGTGTTTTTTCTGAGAGTTGGAATGGCTGGATGGTGCAGGGTCTGAGATGTTGAGCAACAGCACACCCTCAGCCATGGTCAGGGGTGCAAACAGAGACTGACAAATGTGAGGGGAACAGATTCAGCAGGATATAGCTCATGTACAGCTATTCAAACTGGGGGAAAAAGTATACATACAATTACAATAATCACACTGATATCTCATGCTGAATTTGTCAGTAACAAACATAAACATCTCAATGAACCCAGTATGTGAGGACTGGCCATCTCATCCACACTCAAAACTGGCATCCCATAAGGGAGTGTTATGAACTGAGCCCTTTGCCTTTGCTCTGCTTTGTGTTTATTCTTCAGTGTGTGGAAAACACAGTTGCAAGTGCAGCATGAAGTCACCTGATGATACCACCACTGAAGTTCTGATCTACAATAATGATGTGTCAGTCTACAGGGAGGTGGTCAGTCATGCAACAAACAGTTACTGGGAAAAGAGCACGTCTCTCAAAATCAGCAACACTACACAGCTGGTAACTGAACTCAGGAGATTCAGAGACATTTTCATTCCTTGTCAAGTGTCTTAAAATGTACTATGTAGCATATTTATGTCTTCCTGTGGACTTACTGTATGTCAATGCTTCGTTTAATTGTATTAGAATATTCAATTTCATCCACAATAAGTGCATCTGTACCTTTCAAAGCCAGGGTACAGATTATGCTGTACAATTCCAGTATTCATACATTCATCCTGCTCAGGGAGCAGGGAATCGTTTAGTGCATTAATAGTTAGATATAGTATAGTACAGAAGATATAGTATTTAAAATTTGTATTCATATTAACATTATTCATTATAATCTATGAGAAAAGACATGGTAGCAAAACTTTAATTACACTTTATGCACACGAAGAAATGCTATTTACAATAATAGTAATCATAATAATAATTACTTTATTGCTGTTTTGCAATAGCGTTTTTTAAAGTTGTGCCCATGTGATCTGCGATTTGTAACAAATATTTTAGCAAAATAAACAGTTGTAACAGTAAAATCATTACATAAAATACAATGAAGGGTTAGTAATAACAGGAAGGTGTGAGTGAACAATCCCAGTACAGCAGAGTTGCTACTCCAACACTCACTGTAAACCAAGTAAACGCGAAATTAACTGATATCTTCACAGCTCTTATGTGACTCGGCTTGTTCTGCTTCTAAAGCGGACGGAGCGAACAGCGCTGAATGATAAACACGATCACTCTTTGACTACCGTTCAGAAAGAAATGCTCCACAACATCAGCTCCTGCATTTCACACGTGCTTTTCTCCTCCAAACAGCACGTCACCTTTTCCGCGATTGCTGGATGTCAAAATAAAAGTCCACACCGCTCTAGTAAAATAATATTTAAAAATACATTTGATAACGCTTTCATTGTATTCAGCGTTTATTTAATGCAGTCTACATTTGTACTCTAGTGAACGTGAACGTTACTACTTGTGTCTCAAATAATATTACGTTCGCAAAAGTACAAAAGTAGTTCCGTGCCATAGTGTATCATTTATACATGCTTTTTTTGGGATTTGAGATATTTAGGTTTTAAATCTACAGGTCAGAACCCCACTTTGACCATCTACATAACATGGGGAAACCTAGACATGGCCAACTGAAACAACCACATGTCATGACACGGCCTCCAGGGTTGTTCACACTGGGTGCTTTGCATTAATAGGGCATTGATTCATGGGCTTCCCTTATTTTGCTGTACACATCACTCTGGCCTAAGATAAATCTGGACTTATCAAAACACTTGAACTATTTCCATTGCTCCAGAGTCCAAAACTTTATGCCCCCACTGCAGACAAAAGCACCCCCCCCACACACACACACACTAACAAGTGGTTTTCTTATGACCACATTGCTGTAAATATAAATATTTACATATTTAAATGATGTCTGATCACAGTCGTTCAAGTTATTTTTCCAACATACAGTAAAGCTGGCTGTTCACAACTGTCCCTCCAGATTTAAATAATATATTGGACAGTTCGCAAACCAGTTCAGTAATTTCATCATTCTATTTTGTTGTTTCCTTTGCATGATTCAGGCCAATAATTTGACCTATCTGAAACAAAATAATATTATTCCCATGACCATGGGATGTCTTCTGACTTACCTGTATTTTGGGTTTGCATTAGCTAGGGCAGGGATTCGTAACCTGGAACAGGGGGTTCCAGACATAATCCAGGGGGTTGTGAGAGTGATGCTGTTTTCACATATGAAAAATCTGTGCCGGATCTTATCCAGAGCCATTTAACTGTATCAGACCGACTCATTCCCCTTTCTACTCGACTCTTTAAATCAGCTTAATTCAGATTTGCACCTGCGGGTTAATGATTTGCATGTCCAGGTCTGCTTTAAGATGAAGCACTTTTTAGATGGTGGCAGTGGAAGCAGGGAGGAAAAAGATAGCTAATGTGCAAAAATGCTTGACTCCAGAAACTACAGAAAAGTCTCAACAGAAAAAAATGAAATAAATGAGAAAATATGATGAAATGTATTTGAAGTATGGCATATGCAGATGAGTGATGATTATTATTCGAAAGCAATACCTTTTAATCATATGTGGAGGGCGTCATGAAATATTTTTAACCCTAAAAAGGGGTTGTACTGTGAAAAGTGGTACTGAGCTAGGGTTAAGATGACGTTTGCCAGCTGAGATGATCCAATCAGACTCTTAGGGATTTGCTTATTTAAATCCAATAGGCAACTTTTTTTCTTTTTTTGGCCAGGCAATGTATTTTACACACATTCTGGCATGATATGAAGGAATAAACCTGAATAATTAATTAAAATGAAGATGTACTTGGAATTATCTAATTACTTGAGGCATCTGTGTTAAAAAAAAAACTGTAATCCAGCTTTTGGCTTCATTTAGCTAAGCTCATTTTATAAGAATCCACACTGTTTTCTCTCTCCCAGAATGTTTGTCTTTTTTCAGAAGATTCAAATATGTGCTAACAAACCTGGTCTTTCTTTGGAGAGTAAACAGGCTCTGCTGCTCAGATGGAGAGTGTTGAGATAATAATGCCTGTCTAATTAAAAGAAACGTATCACACTTCTGCCACTAACTCACTCAATGAATGTACTCCCTTATACTCATGTTTATGTATTCAGAGGAGATGCATACTATGGACCTCATTGGCTATAATTAAGTCAGTGTCTGCCTGTCATGGCATGGTATCTGAGGGGAGTTTGGAAACCAGGCTGTTAAACATGTCTCTCTAACCAGTGCACTTAACTCCTTTCCTTCCCTTTGGGAGCCAATCCAGTGACCTCTGCAAATCAAGAGAGAACGCGTGCATGTGTGTGTGTGTGTGAGTGTGAGAACATGAGGGTTGAAGGAGGGGAGGGCTTAATAATCAGAGCAGCTCTTGCTTCTTAGCATGAGGGTACTGAAGCGGGACTAATACTACCCTTGACAAAGGGCCCGGACAGGCTGCATTTTATTGCGACATTAATTAAACACGTGTATAATTAGCAGGTTCGCTGTACTCCCTGGGGTCAGCTAGGGTCAACAAGCCAGGAGCGATTACTGACCAGAGGATCAGATGTTTAATTCAGTTTTCCTTGATATACAAGTATAGTATAACTCGGGGCAAAGGCATGTAATTGTCCCTTAGAGGTCTTGAAATTGAAGAGTTGCATGTCTAATGCAAACTATTTTAGGCTTATACCTACCTATTTATACAAGTATGTGTGCTGAATGTATACATACATATTTAAAAGCAAGGCAGAAGATAAACCAAACTGAACTGAAAACATGAAATTAGAACTTAATTAATAAGTGAAGGTCAGTTTGTGTAAAAAAAATGTGAAAACCATCTTTTCAGGACCTAATGTCTGTTTTAGATAACAATTGCACGCAGCACTTCAGCCCTGAATTTATTTGTTTTATTTAGGGTTTTCTACAATGCAGGATGAATAATATTAAAACTAAATAAACTAAACATTTTAGCTTAAGATTCCAGAGATGCTTCCATACAAAATATTTTTGAGGTCAAAGTGGGGTTTTCCTTTCTGTTCTTTTCTATAAAGAAAATTTAGAAATGTGTCAAAAATATCAACTGTAATAATGGACCATACTATATCTGATCTTTTTTTTTAAATGCTGATGTACCTTGTGAAGCCTATTTCAGTAGAATCTCATTGTTGTGTTACAATATGTTACACTGACAAAAAATCTAAAAAGAGAATATTCCCCACTCAGGCCCTGTCAGTCAGTACTTTAGGAAGTCGGCCCACCAATCTGCTCTCCAGACACTCAAACACAGTGTGGGGGTCCTGGTCAGCGTTGACTTGTACAGCTTGTGGGTAAAAAGCCTGTAGGGCAGACACATGGGTCCAGTAGTCCTTCAGCCTGTTCTGTACCTCGGTCTCTGAGTTTTTGGGATTATACCTCAGTCGTGCATGCTCTTCTGCACTTGGTGCGGGCTTGTACAGTGAGTGATACCTGGAGGGGCGAAGAAAAGAAAAACACAAAGAGTTCTTAAAGAATTCCTGTAATTAAAGAACCTGAATATGTGAAAGGAGGTATCTCTCACCCTTCTCCAGTCACAGGATCAATGGCCCTGAGAGTCAGCCGCTCAACAGCAACATCATCAGTCATCTCCAAAAAGAAGACTCTGAAACAAGAGAGGAGCTTTCATTAGCAACATCTTCTGTCTGTAACTCAGCGTTTTGAGCTTCATTTCCTCAGAAGAACCACTGATGTTGTGCATAGGAGTTTCTGGCTGTCATGAATGATATTAGTTCTTTATCAGTGCCTCTGAAAAGGAACAAGAGAAAACAATGCTTTTATGTTAGTGTTGCTAAAAATAATGGGAGGTCATGCGAAAAACCATGGGCAAATCCATCCATTACTGCCATTATTTTGCAAAGTGCATCTAGTATTAATAGTGGAATAATCATGATCAGGACTGAATAAATGATGAGCTGATAATGGAAAAAAGCGATGCTCTCCTGAGTGTGAAGGTACTTTAACACAGGAATGTTGGGGTCTCTACCCAGGGGTGCCTCTGGCTGAACAATGTCCAGACACAAAGTGGTCCTAATGGTGTGATCAGGTGGGCAAGAACCAATCAGCTGGTCATGCCCACTCCCATCCCAACTGACCCCAAAACAACACAAGCCTCCAGAGAACCCCAACCTCCAGTGACATCTACAACATCATGCAATTTTTACTCGGAAAGGCGTGATGTTTGGACTTGCTTTTTAGCCATCGAAAAGATTAGCAGAAACTGTGGAGCAAGCGGTAATTCTCTCTAGAGGGGCGAAAGAAGAAAACTGAGAAAAAGAGGGAGGGAGAGAGGGAGATTTGAGATCTGCTTTTGATTAAATATTTAAATGCTTTTGTCCTTTTTGCTCTTTTGGAGGGTGTAAAATAGTAGGTCTCTGTAGAATGGACAAAGGATTCCTTTAGCAAACTGATCATCAGCTGACCACTGTCCTCGACTTAAATTACAGCTTGTTTGAAGAGTTCTGATGCGTTTTCTGGGCATGATACTCGTGTGTGTGTGAGAGTGTAATCATTTCTGGAAAATGGAAAATGTTTCTCAATTTTTAATGAATATTTGTCTTAAGAAAGGAAATAATAACTACTCTGCAAAGCTATTAGAATTAATATTAATGCTTCTTCATGAAATATTCATCAATGTAGGAGTGAAAAAGGGGGTTGGGTGGGTGGATGTCTGAAAAGGGTGTGCACTTGTGTGCATCTTTCCAGTTTTGATGTGGGGGGTGATGTACAATTTACACTAGGTGTTGCTTTACATGACAGTTGCTATTCTCAAAGAAATGACTGACAAAAAACAAGGCAGCTAACAAGCATCCGTCAGTCCTGTGCTGCTATAAATGATCCAAAACAGCACCCATAAACAGCACATAAATATGCCCATGTGTTGATGTCAACATACGTGTTTGTTTTTGTATATGTGTTTTGCATAAATATGTTCCAACTCTTATCTTGAAGAAGTGGATAGTCCCCTTTGACCCTGTTATTCTTAACTATCCTCTCTTGGCTGAAGTGATCCAAGTAGGTCTTTGTATACAACCTCCCACTCTTTACTTCTTCCTCCATTCCTTTTCCATCTCCCCAAATTAAGAAATTAATGAGGGATAGATTCTTTACAGGCGGCCCGGCAATGTTTACCACTGATTAAATTATAATGCGGCCCCTGCTGTATAATTCATAAGCCAATTAGAGGAAGTGTTGCTTGATTTGATGGGAAGCGGACACATGAAATACATTTAACTAATAGAGAGCAAGAGAGGAGCGTGGTAACGGGAAGAAAAAGAGAGAGAGAGAGAGAGAGAGAGAGAGAGCGCAAGCAGGCGATTGGATTACGTGGCTAATTGCCCTGCTTTATCTGCCTGTCACGGATAGCCATGCATATTTCAACGTTTCCAAAGACTTTGATTGTTTGTGAGGGTGTCAGGGCTGTAAGAGGCTGCTGACTGGCCAAACTGGACTGTAGTTAACAAGTGGTAGGAGGGGCTGGCATGACATGGACCAGTGATGGACGCAGATCACTCATCATGTTGGTCCACCACCAAAGAATAATCATATGGGGATCAAGTTATGGGTCAAGGTCAAAAACAAACTTCTCACTGACAGAGAGCCTAACCTTATTAACAAACTCTCTGAAAATAAACATGCACAAATGATGATTATTCATTGTAACTTGTAATTGTTTTGTTAACATTTTCCTATTTCAATATTCTTTAGGAATTTGACCACTATTTTGAGTATACATATCTACACACTCATATTTTATGGATTATATATTTGGATAGGTTCTAGTATTCTACAATATTTACTCAGATAAGTATTTCCAGGTCAGGAAGTTGAGGTCACTGAGATTGATCAGCTTTTGAAAGGCAATAAGGCTCTTATGCTAAGGAGGAAACTAGAGTGAGGCCATCTTCAATTATCTGATGGGGGATGATTATCTGTAAGGGTCTCTTTTCCTCTTCTTCCTCTTTTGTCATTCTGGGATCAGGTGGCTTCTTTTACATGACAAAAGGGCATCCCATGTCAAGCTGACCATAGATCAGTTTAATACTTTAGAATAATATACACCTTTGGATGCATTTCAGTAACATGTAAATGTTGTACTTTAATGATTTTAAGGTTTGTCTGACATCAGATAAAAAATACTTTTGCAAAATTGCAAAAGTGACAATGTGTTTACTTTGTTTTAGACTTTTTCATTTGTTTCAGGAGATTTGCTTTTCTACTTCTCATGGTCTAAATAATCCCAAACACATTCAGTGATTCTGAGAACTGGAATCTGCGGTGCTTACTCACAGTAGAAGACTGTGATGACTAGAAGTATTTTATATAAAAGTGTGGCCTTTATTCCAGCTGACAGAGTTGTTGGGTTTGTCACCAGTAGAACATAGTAGCACAGAAACTAAAAACTGATAATCCAGCTTTCTTTAATAATGATATATCATTCAGCACTACACTGAATACATTTCACTATAAGGACCTAAACATTTTGTTATAGATTACAAAGCTCATCAACAGAGTGTTCCAAATACCAAACATTCTGCTCCATTCCAGTGGTCAAGTTGGTGGCACAAGCAGAACATTTGCCTGGTACTTGACACACACCAACTTCAGTGAAGCCTGTTAGAGGAGCCCTCTCAGGAAATGGGTAAAGAGATCCTTCCGAACCTATAGGCAATGCCAAGTCTGCCATGCTCCTTACCCTCTTACCCTCCTCCTCGCTGTTTGCCGGTGGCACCTTTTACATGCCCATGGCTTGGCACTGTGCCACATCTCTGACTGACTTATTCATTTGCTCTAAAGCTGAGTAACTGGATAGCCGTTAATTAATAAATCTGTCAGGTAGAGCGCTGCCATTGGGCCCTCATCGGCCCATCAAGTAACATTATCTACCCATTGTTTCAGGGCCAGCCTAACTGCCGGTCCCCCAAAATCAATTACGCTAATGCCATGTAAATGAGGTCTCCTGCCATTAGCCCAAGCAGCAGGGGCAGCTATTGTAGTAAATATAGGCTTATTGTCTAAATGTGCATAAAGAGACAATAAGGAGGATATTCAAAATAAGTAATGCTTAGTAATATACCATTAATAGCTGAGGGAAGAAGGTTGTAATCTTATGGAATGGCAGTTGAGTGGCAGGAGATGACAGAGGTGAGATAAAAAGGATAGGCATGTGATGATTAATTCATGTGGGATTTAGATAGGACAAAGTGAGTGACGTTACCTGAACAGGAGGTCACTCACAGAGGCCTACTGTAACTCTATGAGTGAAGTGTATGTGGTTTCAAATGGTTGACACTGCAATCTAAAATCACCTAAAACCAACACAGACATAGATATTTCTGTATACAAAAAAATTAAGAACAACAGACTAAGCTACTACATTGATCCTTGCCCCAGTCCAGCATGAGGCCTAAACTGGGATGAAACATGTCAGTGGTGACGTCAGCTTGGTGTGAGGCTCTATCTGCAACTGTGAAGCAGACACACACTGAAGACAAGCTGCACAATCGCAGAGTGCCATCAGATCCATTTGGATAGATGAGCTCCAGTAATTTGAGTGAGCAATCTGAACCTTATGCTGTTGCACTCAGTATTTGGGATAATTGAAAAGAATACAAATCACAGGAGCCTGATTAAATCACACCAAGCACATCCTTTAAAGTGCTTTCTGTGCATCTTATTTTGTGTTGTTTTTACTTGCCTGATCATCACAGGATAAAATGTTAAATATTTGAAAGGAATGCCAAAATGGAGAAGCCTTCTGATTCATGTACATTGTGTACATGTATACCTTAAATGATCTTAATAAATACCATCTGGATATATCTATTTGCACTAATTAAAAGTATAAATCAAAATCAATGTTAATGATATAGTTTAGGATGGAAAAAATGTCTGATGTATATTGGATGGCACCTCCTCTCCCCACCTCTCCGCTCATGGTGCTGAATAGTAATGGCATCTGTCTGCTGATGTGACAGATTTGTGCAGTTTGCATTCTTCTTAGTTGGCTCAGTGATGGGTGGAACTGGAGACAGATTAATTGGGGAGAAAATCTGGCAAAAACTTGGGGCTAAACAAAAATATTACAAAATATGAGTGGTTACAGCGGTATGACATGAAAAACTATTGTACCAAACTTTCCAGTTCAAACATTTGCAAGACACGTTAAGTAATTAGTTAATCAGAATTTTATAAAATAAATGAAGAAAACAAATCTTTCAGTATATACAATAAAATAACAAAAGGTTATGATATCAAATTGGCAAATAGCTCATCAGCTAATTAGCTTTTTCTATAGATGAGATAGATATAGCTGCTGACTGCTGATTAAGCAATGAGCAACTGACTGGATATCTGCTTCTAATAAATGTATCTGTCTAGCAGAAATGTATTATGTTGTGTTCATTGTTTCATTCATTCATTGTCTGTAACCACTTATCCAGTTCAGGGTCGCGGTGGGTCCGGAGCCTACCCAGAATCACTGGGCACACCCTGGAGGGGACATCAGTCCCTCAAAGGGCGACACACACTCACACATTCACTCACACCTATAGACACTTTTGAGCAGCCAATCCACCTACCAATGTGGTTTTTGGACCATTGGAGGAAGCCGGAGCACCCGGAGGAAACCCACGTGGACACGGGGAGAACACACAGGACAGCCTGCTGGAGCGGGACTCGATCCCCCAACCCCAGAATCCCGGAGCTGTGTGACAGCAATACTACCTATTGTGCCAGTGTGCTGCCTTATTATATTTCAGTAAACAATAAAAGCAAAATAGACAATTTTGGAGAACTACTGTTCTCAAAGCAACACCCCCCTAGCTACAATACATCTTTAAAGTTGGAACAGTATGTTTAAGTACGAAGCCGGCGTTACCCTGTTTGGGTTTGAAATTTGTGTGCCTAAGCCAGTTTGGACTGAGAAACTTAGTTTGTTACCCATTTACAGAGCTGCACATAAACACCACACCTTTTTTGAGCTTACAAACAGACAGGAGAGCTATCAAAAGGTGAGGAAACATTGTCTGAATTTTATAAAAAGTGTATTGGATTAAATTTTTGAACATTTCCTTTTACAATGTAGTTCAATTCTCACATTTGTAACTCTTTCCAAGTATATTAAATAATAGAATTATGTTACTATATACATGTACCAGCTTTCCTGTCTGTTTTTTTATTAATATTAGCATGACATTCTCTCCAGATATTATCCATCAGTCACTTTCACTCAAGCTTTTACTTGCTGTATGGATGTATAAAAATTGGGCACCTGCTGGGTCTGAATTTGGTTTCCTGCAGAGCCTCGGCCTGGTCCAGATCTTTTGGGAAGCCATGCAGGATCCAACCTCGCATGGTACAGTCTAGTCTGCTCAGTCGTTCAGTCAGGATCTGCAGTACCATGCTATCTGGAACTGAGGACATTTAACAGGAAATTAGTATAGGATAAAAGGACAATGTGGCATCTTATTATGCCTTATTCATGTTCTCTTGTGTTTTTCATGATTACATAAGACATTATATGTATTAATAATCAGGATTCAAAAGCCTAGAAGGAAATGGTTCTCTTTTGGTAGTTTCAAATAGGAAGATGTCAGCTCATTGTGTCATTGATACATATATTTGTTCCATATGCTGTAAACACACAAAGATTGTACACACAAGCAACTACTTTGTATTTTTATGGATTCTATATCTAAACCATCTCTTTGTAACTGCATCAGGGCAAAGTGTTAAGGATCTAAGAAATCTGATGAGAGCGTGTATGTATTTATTTATTTCCTTGACAGGAAACCAACAAACAACAAACAAAAGGTACTCTAGAAGATGAGTGCATGGAAAAAGCAGTCACCACTTTACATGAGGATTTTTTAGAGTAAGAGATATTTGACATGGGTGCTGTAACTCCCATGTAAAAAAAATGAAGGTTAATTTCATCTGATGGGAAAACACATCAGTCAAGGTGTATTAACTCCATGATACTTTTCAACAAACACTTTTGGTGTGAGGTATGCCACAAATAGTATTGTCTACCAGTAAATGCCAAAGGGCTCATCCATCCATTAATAGCTAGATTAAATTAGCTATTAGCTAGAATATACTTATTTGAATTCATGTATGTTTATTTACTCTTTAAACCAGTTTCACTGCTTTCTCTCTGAGAACAAAGCCGCCTGACAGGCAACATAAGCAAGTTGTTTAAGGGGATGATACTGATATAAATCTGAGATGAAGACACTTTTTTAACATGTAGGGAAAAAAAAAACAAACAAACAAAAAAAACCACATGCAAGACGAGGGCGGCACATGGAAAAAACTGAAGGAAAAGCTGAAGGCGACGAGGACAAACAAATAATGGGGGTGAGGGGGAAAAATAGAACGCCATTCTTTAAGGAAAGTGAGCTCACACCCAGGGGGGTCCCCGCGGATGCTGAAAAATTAAAGTCGACGGTTTCAAACTGTCCAATTTCCACATCAAACGCTCACAGCCTCTTGCCTCTCTCTCCCCGGCTCTGCATCAAACGGCAGGCAGCCTGGAGAGGGCTGCTCTCCTCTCTTCCTTCTCCTCCTTCTCTTCTTGTAAGACTTTTTTTTCATTTCCTTAATAATCCTGCTCCCTAAATCCCCAAAGCACTGTACTGGTTCCACTAGCCACCGTCTCTCCATTGCCTAATTATACCCCAGCGAGCCCATTAATCAACTCCTAAATTATTTAGGCAAGCTTCTCTGCCTGAAATCTTCACTGTCACAATGTAAGGGGCTGGCAGGGAGACAGGGTGAGAGAGAGAGAGAGAGAGAGAGAGAGAGAGAGAGAGAGAGAGAGTGAATGAGTGAGTGAGTGAGTGAGTCACAATCAGAGGCTTCACACCCAACCAGAAAGCGCTCCCCTAGGACAAAACAGCACAGTTCACCAAGGCAGGGGAGTGCGAGCTAACACAACATTTACATTGCATTTCTTATGCATTCTTTTCTTTTCTCCCAACAAACATGCAAACACACATTCATAGAATTCATGAATACATCTGCTACCGACAGCCACCAGAGCAGTTTAGGAGATAGTCAACATGCACCATCAGGGTCTAACAATCAGGCATCAGGCCCTCCTCCACATCTTCAGACTTGAGTGTGCGAGGGATAACGATAAATATGAGTGGCTCATCGCAGCCCTATGGAGTTCAGCTATACTATGAGGATAACAGAGCTCAAAATCATAATGGCTTTCATCTTTACCACTGTGCTGAGATAAAGAGATAAAACAAACCTTTGATGCAGGTCAAAGGGAGAAGTGTAGCGCCTCACAAATCAAGTTGTTAGCCATATGCATCACACTAGCAGCATGAGAATACACCAGAGAGTGATCAACAGGGACTCAGCCTGAGTTCTCAAGCACGTTTTGATCCGCCCATTCGTGCTCCATCCCTGTATGCTCTCTGTCAGACTTAACTTATAACTCAAATTCCTTCCGTATTAATTGCAGCATCGATCAACTACACTCTTAAAGAATCCATATCATATATTTTTATATATTAAAATTTCTTCCCTTCAAGTCTGTTTTATTCGGACTCACTGACATTTCTTGTGCTTCGTTTAAAAGTGGTGCTAAATTGGCCCTGTAGGCTGAAAACACTGATGTAATGACTTCACAAAAACAATTGCATCAAAACAAGCTGTTTTTGCCACTTAGAGTGCATATAAGCAAGACTACCTACAATGTAGCTGAGGTCCAATAAAATGTTTGATATCTTATGTAAATAAGATTAAATTGGGAAAGTGTGTAATACAAGCCCTTTTATACTTTCCTTGCACTTTTTAAAAATGTTTTTCCCCTTAGATTTCTGTACTGTAATATTCAAATGTACTGTGCATTAAAAAATAAAAGTAATGTTAAAGATGTAATGTAAGTGTACTTTGGCCCTGAAGGACAAAAATGTGTGCACCTTAGGGTATGGATGGACTTTATAGATTATGAGATAAAACAAGTTTTCTGACTATACCACGCTTTCATATATATATATATATATATATATATATATATATATATATATATAAACCAGGAAATATGTGGTTTCCACAAAATAGGCCCTTAAAAATCCAACATGTCAAAACTTCTTTGGAGATATCCCATAGAAGAACAACTTTCTTTCCCTAAAGAATCTCTCAATGAATGCCTCTTAAAAGAAGCATCCATGTAATTAAAATATGCCAGTATAAGGTTCAGTAAAACCTCATATAATGTAATGTTTTTTTATCCGCAGCCATAAGTTCAAGTAAAAAAAAAAAAAAACAAGTGTAATGAGCAAGAGCCTCCATCTAATCTGTCAAAACAGTCTAGCTTAGCTCATTAAATGTGAGCCACCATTGTGTTTCTTGAAGCCAAAGGTAGCGCTTGTCTCTGTGGCAGATCACACAGTTGGAGAAGAGCTAACTGTAGGAAGTTCTGCTGTCAGCGTTCTGTAGTCTCCATGGCCACACTGAGGACAGAGTGAACCCAAAGCAGCTTCAGCACTGAGAGACCCCACCTTTGTGATGCTGTGCTTGAGTGTCAGTCTCATTAAATGCACACACTTACACACACTCACACTTTTGTAGCCCATCGATTCTCAGGGGATGTTTATTAAATTAATCACATTTTGCTTAAGGCAAGTTTAGACAATCAGTGGCAGTGATTGGCAGGCCTGGCAGCTTGTGATGCAGTGTGAGGGGTGGGCCTGTTTGGATAAGCTAACAGGGCTTGACTTAGACGGGATGCCGTGGCAGTTTTACACTTTGCCTTATTGAATTATTTTCCCCTTGAGTTTTCACGAAGCAAGGATGCTAAGGGGCTTTGTAGAGTGCTGTGGACAAAGCATGTGTAGCAACTGACAAAATATGCAAAAGCAAAAGGACATGAATAACTAAGTGAAAGACTGATGAACTATTTCTTTTTTCTTACCTGCAGTTATAGTACAGTCTACTATATACTTTTCAAACTGGGTTGAGGTACAAAAATGAAGCAAAGATATAATAAAACATAAATGATTTAATCTGAAAAACAGTAATCTGAAGCATTTTTAAATGTTATAAAACTTCAGTCAGCCTCTGTGTATTCATTTAAAATAACATTAGAGCCATTGGACTATCTAGACTGCCATAAACAATGTCAATGATTACTGGCCATTTTTTACTGATTCGACCCTTAAATCCTAAGTGAGTGTGTGTGGCACACACTTTAGTTTCCCACTCTTATTCACAACATAGTTAATAGTACAAAATAATGCAGATAAAAAATCAGTTACCTAGGTTAGGATTTAATTTTGTTTTACTACAGTCCTGAGCTGTGGCAAGGAAGGAAAGGGAAATAAATATATTTAAGTCACTGAACCATTTATCTTTCTCAGGATTTTTAGATGAGTTCCATTTATTTTTACGCTATCCACAAATATAGATATGCAAACACTATAATGCATTCATCGGCCACATGCACTTGGCGTGGGTGGTCTAATTATTTGGCCAGCAGAAGAAATTCCTAACAGAGAAAGGAGAATCCAAATAGGCCACATGCGCAGAGGCTTCAGCTCTCCTCAGTGCATGACCTGTTTGACAGCGTGTAACTGTGAGGAGGTGAGGAAGTTTACCTCGCCGTCCTGACTCCAGAAAGGGATTAATGAGCTCTCCCATACTGCTCTCATCCGCTGCCACTGCCTTCAGAAGCTCGCCACAACAAACTACAGAGAGAAAGAGAGTTAGAGACAGTGTGAGAGAGCGAGAGAGAGAAAAAACAGAAAAAGAGCAAGAGAAACAGACAGTGAGGAGGAGAGAGCAATAGAGAAACAAAGAAAGTAAAGTTTTAAATTTTAAATAAACAGAATGCACAATGTTCAGTGTGACCTTTAAGGCAAGTCTCAAGACAGAATAAGTAAGGATAGGGCTAGATCTTGCTGCCCAGGGCAGCAAAAAGGACAGGTGATGAAAGTATACATGCTAGCAGAAGGAAATGTTAGACAATAGTGGGGGGAAAAAACTTTACCAGAAGAAATGGAAAATTCTGTTCAACTTTTTGTATTTTCCACATCCATATACAGTAAAAGAAATGTATTGCTGGCTCAATCCCAGCAGGTAAATACATGTTAAAATGTAGAGCACTAACTCACTGTTGACTAAGTTGTATTTGTCTGAAAGCAGTCTAGCCTGGAGCTTCTTCCCAGAACCTGGTGGTCCAAGCAGAATGATTCTGGGAGTGTGAGGCGCAGCAGAGTGGTGCCTGGACAGAATGTAAGTCAACACTGCAGAAAAGAGAAAGCATATAAAGGAAAGGTAGGATTCAAATTGTTGCTGTCAGAACGAAATCTCCAAACAAGCAGCTTCACAGCAGTAGGACAATACATTCCCTTGTATGTCAATAAGTCAATGTAAAAATATATCAGCATTATTTAGATTATGGCATAATTTAGATTGTCTGCATAATTTAGATTGTGATTTATAGTGTAAGTTACATAAGTGGGCATTCTGACTTATAATTTTTAAAAATGTAATTATTGTTTTGTTGTAGCTTGTGCCTGTAATGCATATTCCTTGATGTGCTTATGAGGGCTGTGCACTGGAAAAGCTAATGTATTTTTGGTAAATGATGAACAACTGTGTCACATAATAAAATCAACTAATCAATAATTAACTGTTAATGTTGTTTAACTTAATTGTACTCAGTATATCAGTGCCACTATCCTAAAGATACAGGCCACATGTTACACAGGCAACTAGATTATTTACCAAGGACAGAAGACCAACCAGGCTTACTATGTGCCCAAATGTCCTAGAGGACCCTCGACTTTCATAGATTTTTGCCAGAAGCTGAGGTTTAAATGTCACACTCAACCCACACAACCAGTCAAGACAGCGTTAAGGTTGTCTAACCCAATAACTGAAAAACAATAATGGTATTGGTATGCAGGTGTGAATTTATAGCCAAGGAGTGATTCTTTGACTCCCAGAACTGATGACCTACTCTGGCAAAGAAAACTTATCAATCTTATCAGTCCTCAAAATCTAAGAAAATATGTATAGACTGTGTTTCAATATTTCAATGTTAGACTGTGTTTCATCTTTGTTGGTTAGGATACATTTCACTGTGTGGCCCATTTATTTAATTTCTGGTCAAAAGAGACATACATGTTATATTCATGAAACTGAATACTACACAGAAAACTTAAAAGACAACTTATTTTAATATCCCAATTTTTGTTATAAAATTTATATAGTGGGCCCCACAGTGGCACAAGTAGTGTCATTGTCACACAGCTCCAGGGTCCTGGGGTTGTGGGTTCCAGCCCTGTTCCGGGTAACTGTCTATAAGGAGTTTGGTGTGTTCTCCCATTTCCCGCATGGGTTTCCTACGTGTGCTCCAGTTTCCTGCCACGGTCCAAAAACACGCATTGGTTAGTGGATTGGATACTCAAAAGTGTCCATAGGTGTGAATGAGTGAGTGTGTGTTGCCCTGCAAAGGACTGGTAGCTCCCTCCAAGGTGTTCTCCTGCCTTGCACAGTGATTCCAGGTAGGCTCTGGACCCACTATGACCCTGAACTGGATGAAGTGGTTACAGGCAATGAATGAATGAATGAATGAATTTATATAGTGTTGCACTTGGACACACTTGCACAGATGACCAAGCAAGGAGACTTGTCTTCAGTTTGTAAAAGAGATATGAAAACATAATTAGTGTTTGGTTGTATTTTTTATTCTTGTAACCCAAGTAATACCCAACACACTCAATGTCTGGGAGATACATTCTTGAGCAAATTTCATTTTCTCAGTAACAGCTTCTTGACAGCTACTCAACCTTCCACAGCATAGCATTGAGTTGTCTTCTCCCATTGAAAGGATGGACATAAAAAATTTTAGCCTTCCTGTCCAAGCAAAAGGAAAAAAATCTATTTCTTACTGTAGACTACAATATTACTCCTATTTCTCAAAGATGAAAAGTTTGGGCACTGTTTATTTAATAACCTTAGATAAGTTCAATTTTAGATCATTTAAACTGAGAAAGTTAAGCACAGAATCATATCTGGCCAAACATAATCACAGAAAATTGTAAACCCTGAGCTAATGAAGAATGAAAAAAGAGGAGAGAAACAGTGCCTTAGCAAAAAAACTTTGCCTGCCATCTCTGCTTTAACACGTGATGATCACAGCTATGCAGTAACTGTAGCAGCTAATGATATAATAGATGTCACATGATGTGTACACACATATGGGTAAGCAGTAGGTACTGGGTGTTTGTGTTGTGGGGGCTCTACAAGTGCTCATGCCCACAGGACCACAATTCATTTATTCATCCCTGAAAATTGCATACAAATGTAGATATTGTATGTACAATGCATTTCTTTAAAAATGTTGGTCCAGTTTTTGTGTTTTGATATATCCTATTTATGAAGTCAGCAAACTAAATGTAATGTTGTTAGAACTTATCCTATTCCTGTATTCCTAAAAGCAGGGTTTCAAAATGAAATAAGAACACAGATCTTGGCTACATGTTTAATGGAGCTAGATAATAAAGCACTTATGGAGGACAGTGAGAGTTTTCCTTTTGAATGCCAATTGCTTACAGTGATCAAATAATGTTATATGAATATTAGTTAACTAGATCAAGTACCATTAATAAATCATTCAGTATTTTACTTTACCTGCCACGTGGTTAACATCTGTTAGCAGCTGGGCCTCACTTGCAATACTGCCTAATGTGTGCTAATTAACAATGGCCTAATTGTGACTAATGAGTCTCTTTCATCCCATGCTTTTTGCTGTTTTAATTGCAAGATAACAACTATGATAAATGGTTCATATGCAAAACATGTTAATGCGCTAAAAGGCGACGGCGGGGGAGGCTAGCAATGTCGCAATCAAACCGCATGCTGAATTAGCCAGAATCAATATTTAAGATGACAGCTTTATTGCAGTTTATGGCTCGGTCTGGAGTCATGAATGTTTTATAGCAGAGAAAGACTCCAAATATTTGTTTTATTTCCTCCGTTTAACTTAATCAAGCGAGCTGGGTGTGATTAAATAAACATAGCGACAGCACAGCACAGTGGCCCAAACCTTGCATTTTAAAAATTAAGCTGAAATCTCAAAGCCATTAGTGGAAGGGTGGAAGAGTTGCTCTCTTGGTGCTTTACATGTGAATGCAATGCTAATGTGCTAATGATGGCTGAAACAGTGTTATGAGGGCACATTGCACTGTATGTGGCTGGCAATGAATATGAATATGAATATGAATTAAGAATAGACTGTATCTACTAAAGTGGGGAGCAGTACAGTATGTCAATGGTCTGCCATTATCCTAAAACATTGTGCTATAATGTTGCTAAAAGTTCTATGTGCACAATGATATTGTATATTAATTGGTTGCCTCACACAGTTGCCTAAAACAGTGGACATCAGACTGATATTTAGATCTGACTGATACTTTAAAATTATATCTCAAATTAATTTAATTATTATATTAATTATTTTATATATTATATGTAATTATTATTTTTGTATACTCTGCAAGTACAGAAGGATTGGATGCCAATGGATAAAAATGTCTGCATTATTTACATTGTACTAGATTTTTATTTCATTCATTCATTGTCTGTAACCACTTATCCAGTTCAGGGTCGCAGTGGGTCAGGAGCCTACCTGGAGTCATTGGGTGCAAGGCAGGGGTACACCCTGTAGGGGGCACCAGTCCTTTGCAGGGTGACACACACACTCACAAAATTACTCACACACTCACACCTATGAACAATCTGAGTAGCCAATCCACCCATTAGTGTGTGTTTTTGGACCGTGGGAGGAAACCGAAGGAGAACCACATGGACATGCATAGAACACACCAAACTCCTCACAAACAGACACCTGGAGCGGGGCTTGAGCCCACAACCCCAGGACCTTGGAGCTATGTGATAGCAATAATACTTATTGTGCCACCATGCTGCCCTGTACTAGATTTGGTATTATGTAAAAATAAATGATAAAATGCTATTTATATGTGGCTCCAATTTTTGCGTTTTCTAGATGTTTTTGTTTCACCATTAATATCAGGATGTATGTCCTGGAATAATATCAGACACCTGCTTTGGCTCAGATTTTCCATGTTTGAACCTCAAATTCTGCATAAAAAAAGGACAAATGAAGGCTGCACAATAGATTGCTTTTAAGTCATTGTCTAGGTGTATAATATTAATATATTATACTTTTTTCATGTAAATCTCTGATGATATTTTGATGTATAAGAACACTAATTATCTCAAATTATCACTTATTGTCTCAAACTAATAAAAGCCTTCAGAGTATTTAACAATAATGATAATAATAATAATACTTATATTGAATCACCAGTGTGTTTAAAACATTACAATGCTAATTGCAATTACATCTAGCAATATAACTGTAATGCTAGCATTGATCCATAGCAAGCAGCCTGACTGACCATAACAACAACAACAAACACACATTAATATTCACACAAGAAATGCAGGACTTATCACCTTTCCAAAAATACAACCTCACTTTACAGTCAAAAGACGTATGCAAAGGAGAGTTAAAATATTCAGCAGACACTACTCTCCTTTTCCCACAACAAAAGGAGGGAGAAAGTGACAGAATTATTTTGTCAAGTTGAGTGGTGTAATATTGAGACAGGTTGTACTGGGCTGGCTTTAATGGCTCTGGTGAAGACTGCACATCATTCCGCAGGTCCTCGTGGGACAGCAGGTGCCTGCAGCACAGCCTGAGGCAAAGTCCCCCAACCAGCCGCCCGCCTGACAGTCCAGCCAATCACTGCCTCTCAGTGGAATGGCTGTACTGTTGACCTGTGACCAGAGCTTGGGTCAGTATGATGGGGTAGTACTGTAATACTGAGAATGGGGAGTAGGAAAATATACGGTAGCGACATGTGGAACAGTTTAAACATAGTTATGGAATAAAAGCAAGATGGGGACAAACATGTACATGAAACATATATGATATCTGCTTTAACCCAGAGTTCCCATAATGATTCATCCCAAATTCTGTATAAAAAGCAAAAACTAGCAGGCCTCCTACTCTGAGCATGAAAGCTGCACAATATATGGCTTGTAAATATTTATTAGGGTGTGTGACAGACATGTTGTTATCTGATTCTCAGACTCATTAACAGAATGGTTTGAAAAAACCAAATATATCCGCCAGTTCATGCCCATAGTTTATTTACGTAATAATGTAAACAGGAGTTAGGCAGAATAGTTAAGCTTTGTTCTTATTAGGTAGGTTACAGTTGGAGATTTTCACGCTAAGATAACCTCGTATTAATATATCACACTATCATGGTTTTAATTGCCGGAGTCAAAACAAAAGAAAGCAGCCTCCACTTCTTAAAAAAAACGGTTGAGAAAGAAAATCTAATTAAATCTTTTTTTTTCCAATAGTGAATAATCTAGTAGTGAAAACTCACCTTGGGCAAACACATCAACATGTGGCTGATCCACATCAATGATCTTCAAACAGCTTTCATAGGTGTGTTGAAGTCCGTGGGCTTCCCTGTGGTATGCCTGTACTTGATGGTATATTGCTTCTTCCGAGATCAAGCCCTGTGGCCTCTCGAGACGCTGAGACACCTCCAGACTGTCAGGCCACATGAATGTTAAATGATACACATCTGAAAAATGTAACATAGGAAAGAATGAGTTACAAACATACTAATACTAATAATTATTACTCTATACATAGTTTAATAACATAGTTTCAGTTCTCAGGTCATATTCAATGGGTAAGATATATAGTACATGCATGTAAAGTAGAACCAGGTATTCCAAACTCACTGTCCATTTTATTATCTCCATTAACCGTATAGCTGCACTACAACTGCAGATTGTTGTCCATTTGCTGGTCTGAATACTTTACTTCCATTTCCATTCTGCTTCTCAGTGGTCAGGACCACAACATAGCAAGATTTATTTGGTTAGCTGAATCACATTAGGCACTTCATTGACACTGATGTGTTGGTGGTATGTTAGTGTGTTTTGTGCTATGAGTGAATTAGACACAGCAGTGCTGCTAGAGCTTTTAAACACTGTGCCCACACCCTTTCCATTATATTAGACACACCTACCATACTGATCTGCTTTGTAGATGTAAAGTCAGACCCGACAGCTCATCTGTTGTTGCACAGTCTGTGTTAGTCAGCCTCTAGCCTTTCATCCGTGCTCATAGGACACTCTGTGCTGGATATTTTGATTGATAAACATTTCTGAGTCCAGCTGTGACACTGAGGTGTTTAAAAACTCCAGATGGAAAACAACATGAGCTGCAGTCTCTAATAGTATGACTACATATGGTACATGGTACATAGTAGTATATGGTAAGTGAAAATGTGAAAAAAGTGAAAAATTTGTCCTCCACCATTTAACCATTACCACTACATTAAATTTAAATGTAGAAAATGTGTAATTCGCCTACATATTTTAGAAAGGAACATTAAATGGCAGCATCTGAATTACTAACATTGGGGTCCCCGGTTACAGTCATTGTCACTTTAAAGAAATGTAAGTTTGCAAGGTGCTCTAGGATGCACAATTTTATAACAAACCACTCTTTGATTAAATTATGCAGATATGTATAAACAGAGCTTTGTGCATCTTTGTGAAGAGTCCAATGGAGTATAAATATGGAGGTGTACATTTTGTGGGATCTTGTCACTGTAACTACATGCAAAATATTCTATAATTTTTTTTTAAACTAAAGTGAATGCACCTTAAGACAGCAGTTAAAACCTATATTCAAAAAAAAAAAGAATGGCAATTACATAGACAGAGTGCATTCATTCTTTAACAAATCTGGGGGGAGCAAGAGCTTTTGTTCATTATAACATGGCTTTGCTTTCCCTAGAGGACCTACTGCGATGGTTGGGTTTCAGCAAACAGGTCATGTTTGGTTGATCTTTACAGTTTATGAAATGCATTTTAATTGAGGTTGTGTAATGGTCATTGCTTTCTCAGTCCACCTCTCTGTACTGAAATCTATGTTGATGATTCAGATAATACCTCCTGTCACAGGGTCTATTCTCTTGCCCAGACTCCTCTCAATCAGGACAGCATCAGGCGCCTGCAACATCACTGGGACAGAACAACAGTGTACATAAAAATGACTTAGTTTTCTAAGGCCACATAAATGGATACAGACTGACAGTTCCACACTTTCATAATTTACACATCAGTTTTAAAATAGCTATGTAATAATTCATAGTTCATATTTACTAAGTAACAATATTTTTTTCATAATTGTTACAGAGCTGTACTAATAGTACTAATATTCATCACTGTTATGGAATATTAACGTCCGTATTCATAGTAGTTACTGGAAATAAGTTTTAAAATTAATTTAAATTAATGTAATTTTTACAATAAACAGAGAAGTGTATATTTTAAAGGGGACAAATTATACCTATTTTGTAATAGGTTCAAACAACCAGTAATACCAGGATCAAACAACACAGTACCATTCTCACCCTGTCTAAACAGCTCTGTTCAAATTGTTTATCATAATATGTTAACTTTAAGCTTTCAACTGTAAACAGCAAAAGAGGTGATTTATTATATATTTGATCTGAATGAAAGAATAATGAAAAAAATATTATGTATGAACAATCCCCAATTTTACATTTGATGCCAACAACACGTTCCAAAACGTTTGGGACAAAGGCATACCTCAAGTGCCCTTTCTTTTAACAACGGACAATGTTTGGGGACTGAGGAGACCATGGGCCGTAGTTTTAAAAGTGAGATTTTTGCCCATTCTTGCCTGTACTAGGATTTCAGCTGTGTAACATATTGGGTGTTTTTCATTTCCTATTGCACCTGGGTGACAGGTCTGGACAAGTTTAGCCCCTGGACTCTTATTAAGGAGCCATGCTGTTGTAATCCATGCCAAATGTGAATTGGCCTTCTCTTATAGAAATAAGCAAAGTCTTCCAAGAAAATGTCTGGATTTAGGTCTAAAACATGCAGATATTGTTTAGCTTTAACAGTGCCTTCACAGAATTGCAAGTCAGGAATGCCATGTGTACTAATGCACATCCATACCATCACTGTGCTGGACATTTAACAGTGCATATATAAAAACCCGTAAGGAATTTCAAATTTGGATTAATTGGGCCTCAGGACACTTTTCCATTTCATATCAGTCTGATCCTAAAATCCTAAAAGAGCTCAGGCCAGGAGAATATGGCAGCATTTCAGAATTTTCATTTTTATATGGTTTCTTCTTTGTAGCTGCAGTGATTGTGTAATAGGTTTACAATAATGTTTTTTGAAAATGTTCCTGAGCCCAAGCAGAGACTTTCTCTACAGAAATGTTCATTCATTCATTGTCTGGAGTCTACCCAGAATCACTGGGTGTAAGATGGGAACACACTATGGCACTACAGAAATGTGTTTGTTTAAATTCATTGCCATCTGAGAGCCTGAATATCATGGCCACCCAATACTAACTATGTATGTTAAACGTTTATTTTTGTAGATGTATACAAGTTGATGATACAAGTTTACTGGTCATTCTTTGCTGTTTATTTAATTGAAAATATAACAAATGCTGAAACAGAAAATTCTTTTGTTTTCTCTTTTTGAAAAAATGTGCAAGCAACACATTCCAAAAATATTGGGATGGGATATTCATTGTATTATTTTCATTTGTCTTTGCAAAGCATTACACCTTTTTGGGAAATGGGGTTGTGGTATTGTTTGACAAAAAAAATCTTTCTATGATGCACATTGTGCATCACACAGTGCTCCGTTTATGTTTTTATGTTTATCACTGACCAACATGTTCTGGGGCAATGCCAGCCTCCTGGAGACAGAGAGCCTCTTCTCGGGTCTTGGGGATGGCATCTAGCACCCAGCCCTGCAAGAGTAATTTTATATGTCATACATACAGCACATCAGCAGCTGATGAGAACATCTTAGATTTGATGTCAGCATTTCAAATTTTACACCACCCATATGGTTGCTTTACTGGTTTTCAAAACAAACAAACATTAAGAACACCTTAAACAAACAAACAAATAAAAAACCCTAAAAAAAATAAATGTCTTGTTGATAAATAGTTGTTTAAAGCAGCTAATGGACACCCGATGTATAATTCATACAAATTGTGTCCCTGTATGGGACCAAGAGAGCTAAAATAATGAACACATACATTTATCTATAAATGTAGGGTAAAATTGCCCTATATGGAGCTTCATGCAGTGAGGCAAAAGGAGGGTTAAATCTATAAAACCTTGAAAATGTGCCTAATTCTCTAGCTCCTCTCCTTTGCTTCTTACATGGCCATAAAAAGAACATAAGAAGAAAGGGAAAAATTGCATGCATATCATTCATTAGCTACAAATCCATAAAAAAAATCTCTCTCTAATAGTCTCCTAAATCCCAAGGCTTGCTGCGCAATGGTGCGGTAAAATAAAGAAGCCTCAAAGAAACCATCTCCCTCAAGTGCTTGTTAGGGGCCAACTTATTACCGTGGCGAATAATCTTAAAATAAATAAATATATGCAACAAACATTTATAGATCTAAGTATTATCAGAGGAGCTGTGGGTTTTTGCTGCCGACTTGCCTGTGCCTGTTTGAAATCAGCCTTTGTTTTTTCTCGCTTTGATCTTTAACAGCGAACCTATCCTTTGCTTCACCTGATCTCAGTGCGCGAGTTTCCTCCCACTTACTTTCCCATTAAGCATTTGATTGCCTCTGTGGCTGTGAGGCCCATGGGCTGGGCCCGCTAACTTGTGCTGCACACTGACTTCGAAGCTTTGCATTAAACAGACCTCGACGGAAAAGAGGCTCACATCTTACTGGCAAAAATCCTCCATCTGGCACAAACAGGTCAGCTGTGAGGACACTTGATTATTTGATTTTGAAATTTAAAGCAGTGAATCGGGAAAATTCATTTTGAAATTCAACGTAATCCGTAATTATTTTATAAGGCTATATGAAAGAGATGATCCATAAGATTATTGTCATAAATAAACAATGTCCAAAAAGCTGTTTCAACTGGAAGAAGCCAACTGAATGATGTAAGTCTAAAATTGTGTGTATATTTGTAAAGAGACTGTTAGGGAGAAAAGTAAAAAAAAAAGAAGAAAATTTGGATATCAATCAAAGAAGACAGTGGTGTTCTCAGATCAAAAGGCCATCTACCTCCAACCCCAGGTCTTAATAGCATTGATGGTGTTCAAAGCAGAAATATTTAACCAAATTACAATATTGCATTTCTAAAGTGTGGACAAATACGCTTACAGATTTTTGGGACAAAATCCAAGTCTCCGAAAATGACATAAAGGCATAGAGCAGACAAAAAAATTGCTAGTCGAGAGTGAGTATGTGGCATGAATGCTTGAATTACAAGCCATTAAGAAATATACATTAAATTTTGGCTTATCTGTAAGCTTCTGTTAAATAAATACCCTTTCTGCTTTTCACCCTACTGCAAAATGAGCACACGTAAACACATTTTTAAATAAACAGTTAAATAAATGGCATAGTATTATGGTCTTGTGAATCCAGGTGTGTTGGAAAGGCAAGCAGTTCTTCAAGAACACTGACCCGGAGGGGATGGGGGCTGAAGGAAAGATCCAGGCCAGGTCCCAGGCCTGATCGAAATTGTAATGAGACTTTTCATACACACACACACACACACACACAGACACACTCACACTCACACTCACACTCACTCACTTTCTCTCTCTCTCTCTCTCTCTCTCTCTCTCTCTCTCTCTCTCTCTCACCCCCTGTCCCCAGAGCCCCACAGCGGCTTGCTCCATTCCTTTTCATCCGCACATCAAAAGGCGACGTGGTGTTTGGGCGCTGGGCTTTGACAGAGACCTTAACACTGGAACATCTGCAGCGAGGCTGCGTATCACAGGAGGGACACACTCACAGCAGATGTCACCCGCTATCTCAACAGCAGGCACGGCACTCAAGCGGCTGCCACGACCCAACTTAACATATACACACCTGAACTCCGTATACACACCTGCTGGGGTCCCCACAAAAAGCCTTGACTTCTGACTACACAATTAGCCAATTAATCCATCCTTCTGCTAATCACACAGCCATTGTCTCTGTGTTATTATTTATTTTGTTCCTAAAAGGCTTTGTCACGTACAGATTGCCCTTTTAATATGTGACTGGCCCAGAGTGTCTCTTCAATGTCATTCTTTGTATAAGCTGATAGTACACCGACAGGAAGTTTTTATACTTATATTGTTGTATTAAGAGAAAAACATTTAGTTTTTAGTTTTAAGACAATTTTCTTAGATTGATTTGAAAAAAAAGAGAAAGAAACATTATAATATATTCTACAAAGACAGAGATAGCCATGTCTGTAGCAGAGATAAATTAAGAACTGCTAGAGCGACATGTTATACCTAACAGCAATTCCAAACATTGACAAATTTAAGGATTAAATATTGTGCAAAGGTCAAATTTAAAAACATACTTTAATGTGAAAATGAATTCCATGTGACTTAAAACAGCAATCTGATTTGCAAACATTTAGGTTATTTGCACAAAAACCTAAACGACTGAATATAAACAGTTTTGACCTTTTACATTTATGATGTTTTCCACACTTTTAAAGTTGGTTGTTAAAAGTTAATGGCATTTTAAGCTTCACATGATAAAATCAATCCCAAAACACATTCATTGAGGAATAGGGTCTAGACAAGCCAATGTTCTGAGAAGACAGGCAGATTTTTTTGATTTGCAAATGTTTTTTTTCTTTTTATCACCTTCCTAGAGAAGGATTTTTGAATAATTTATTTTCCTTTTAACATTTCCCATCCAAGTGAATTACATTAAATCAAATTTCTCCAGAAAAGGTGATCTGACCTTTGCAAAGTACAGTATTTTACAGTAAAATTACTTGAAATAAGGTTAAACTGTAGCATTTCGTCAAAAAGGCAGTAGATTATTATATGTGTAAACAACTGTTTACAGAAACAAATAACAAATTATTTTCATTAATGTATTTATTTAAGTGAGAAGCACCTCAAATGCCGACAAGACTCATCCTTATTTTGTGTCATCATGTTAGCAATCATGTTTTATATTTTTGTATATGGATTAGTCATTCATATATTTAAGGCAAATAAATGACTTTATATAACACAAATTCTTTACAGCTGTGTATAATAACGGCCTTTAAAGACAAAAAAGTATTTAATAAGTTAATATATTTCAGAAATGATTTAAATTTCAAGTTTTTACCATAAGAGATGAGGAATTTTACTGTCTAATTTTAAGAGGAGGGCAAATGATCAAACCCTCTCACCTTGCTTCATGTGCTTTAATCAGAAAAACATTTAATTTTAAATAGCACTGAGTGGCACAGCAGGAAATAACAGCATCATAGAAAAATATTATTTGCATGAAGTGTCAGCTGAAGGAAAAACAACTCTCCAAATCCTATTACATTTCAATTGCAAACTTTCCTGTATATATCCCCTATCTCCCTAAATATAGAATTAAAGGCATTATGCAAATTCTAACAGTCTAACTTTATTTGGAAGTCTCATTAGGAATCTGGATGACTGCAACACTTGCCACATGATCTTTCATTCCTTCTCTCTTTTCTTTTTTTTCCTCCAATTTACTTTTGGGCTTCTTTTCTGGTACTGCAGGGGTATTCATTAAGTTGATATTTCACTTTAATTCTCTATTCATTACCTGTTCTTCCTAACATTTCCTACTCTCTTGATTTCCCCCTAGATTACAAGTCTAAAGTTTTACAAACAGCAGCCTCATGAGAGCAAAGAGGAAAGAGGCATACAGTAAGACAGTTTGTGAAGAAGTGACAGGCAGAGATGAACTAGATGACCTAGATTAGGCATGATTAACATTCAGTGTTTCTTAATTTGAGAAAAAATAAAAAATACAGGTACAAACACATGAGCATACACATAGGCGACAGAGGCACAGCAATTAAGCTTAGCTACCTCTCTGCTTCAGTGGTAGTGCAATGTGTCAATCATTCCATTCTTTAGCCCATTAAAGTGTGTGCGAAAGCACGAGACCAGGAGATGAAGAAGCATCATGGTGTGACAGAGGCATTTGCAGCCCAAACGGAGCACTGATTGAGATGGTTTGTCAGGTGTCTTCATCTACAGAGAAGAATTGCCTCCGTTTCTCGCTCATTTCGTCGTTCTTATGCAGATCAGAACAAGGCGAAAAATAATTAAATAAGTTGATAAATAGCATCAGACAGTTTGCCTGCAGGGATAAACATCCATTACCAGATTAAAAGCAGATACTAATCATAAACTACTGAGATTAAAAGGGGAAAGTTAAAGGATGCCAAGTGGAAAAAGTTTAGTAATGAGATTCAGGGCTAAGTAAAGCCATTTGCAGAGTTAAAAAAGGAATAAGAGGAAAACATTGTTTGCAGCTTTTAATGATTTACATATTTCACTGCACGCTCGCACAGGAGAAACTGACACTTCAGAGAACGGAGGGATCAGGAGGAGAGGGTGTTGGGACGTTTCGGAATGACAGGCAGACGGACTGCATGATGTGATGGTGGGATAAAAGGAGGAATGAAAGGGTGTGGGGTTTTTGGGCGGACAGCTGGATGGAGGACTCTTTAGTAGCGTTAGTGGGGAGATCAGGTGAGCGAAGAAGGGTGAAGGGCCCAGTGATGAAAGGGTCCCTTAAAAAACACACACACATGCGCGAATGCACTAGAAGTCCCTTGAGACCACCGCTTCTGGTCCTCAGGGAACACACATACACACGTGGGTAATTAGCTTATCATAGAGCACTCACGTAAATACACACAGAATACCAAAGAGATGATTTGGACATTTGTTGTTGCTTACAAAACCGTATGAGAAAGATGTATGATGTGCATAACACCTGTGCGTGTGCTTGTGTCCATCTAAGCTGCCTTATGATTTTAACATTTGGCTTGCAATATTTTGAACAGATATCATTATACAATAGATCTTGCACATACATTTCCAAAAGACCAACTGTGCTTGAAACCAATAAATTCACCAGACTCACTCGGACGCTGCTTGTCAAGAAGGAAAGTCCACAGCTCTTACCCGTCGTACACAGTCGACTTTTGACAGACGCTGCTGAATCAGCTTTATCCAAAGCTCCTGTGGGATCTCCTACAACAGAAAGAGTTTATTGAAATATAAAATGCTTAAAATGTGCTCAGATAAAATGTTGTCTTATTTGCTTAATATAAATGTTTCAAATAATTTGATGCTGGAAAAGAACAGGAACAAATAATTCTTTTTAAACAAGAATCCGTTTTTAATTACTAACTTTTCAGAAACCATTCTGATTTCTTGATTTCCATGAAAATAGTAATGACTGTCTTTTTTGACTGTTCTGATTTAAAAATCAAGGCCACGCTGAGTTTAAGTGTGAAGATAATTAGAATAATTAAGCCATTGGGAAATGCTTTTCCTAAGCACGCTTTTCTATCTTCCTGCTATATTCAGCCTGTCTTGTCTAGTGGCTAACTAGTTTGCATTCAATTTGCATGAGCAGACATCAAACAAAATCATCAGAACTGCTTCTACCGCTGATAAACCTTTTGTTTAAAAATTAAATTATGGTCTTTTCTTGATTTGGCTAAAAATGCAGACATCTGTAAATCCAAATGCTGACTGTATCACTCAGTGGTTTACTTTAGATTCTTAAGTTTTCGAGCTCCATAACCATAAATATATTAACACATGGAAAAACAGGAGTGATAAAGCCCCACCTGATTATTCTCGGTGTATTCCTGTGCGGCCCTTGTCAGATCAGAGTCATCTTTAAGGATATTGCTGGCAGTTATGTGGATCGCACTAGTGTGTTCGCACAACTTTTTAGCCTGTGACAAATAGAAATGAATCAGCATGCCAAATAAACAGATGAACCGAATAGACCAATCTCACATAAACATCTTAATAATAGTCAGTCTCCTGGATATTACATGGTACATTAAAACAGAAATGCTTTTTTACATTAAAAAGCACTTACAATGGTGCTTTTCCCTGAAGCAGGTGGTCCCAACAGCACTATCTTTGGCACTAAAAATAGAAGTGTCTTTAGATCAGTGTCTCATCTGCTGAAGACAAATCTGCTCATCTGGAATTTGTCAGCATTAGATTAACAACTTTTAACTAAACTGAATTCAAGAGTTCAAATTAAATCAGTTCGTTTTGGCAAGTTCATCTTAAATATCACCTGTAATTTAGGCTCTTTCTGCAGTGCAGTGGTAAGAGAGTGCCCTCTAGTGACACATATGGAATGGTTTAAAAATAACAGCTGAGCGGGTCAATACAGTGCTGCTGTTGTTAGGACTTTGCTTACAAAAACATATTGGGCAGAAGATTTTTATTCCAATTGTCAGTTTCACCTTGAGGGATGTGGCAGGAATGTAACAACACAACAGAAGATTGAAGAAAAAGCTGGTGAATTCTAGGCTGATTTCTAAATTTGATTGTTGCACAAACCGAGTTCTCACCTTCTGTGTTTTCTCTTTTCAGCATTTCAATTAAGTACTGAATTGGATCTGCCGGTTTATCAACAACAAGGTTTCTCACAAGTGTCTGTGTACAAGAAAAAGAAAAAAGAGCATGGGAAAATATTTATTATTTTGGAAAGTACGCTGATAAAATACTGGACACCAGGGTTTCACTTACATGAATAAGGTCAAAGATTTCATGTTTCTCTGCATAAATATCCATGTCAGGAGGAATCCTCAAAGGTTTGGCTGTGGCATCCATCTTCAGCAATGATTATTTACCGCAGCAGCAATGAACTGTTAAAGAGCAGATTACATTCAGTTTGACTGTACCTCAATCGAGCCTTGCATAGAAATCTGTTGATTTTTGAAAAGAAGAGAAGAGAATATTTGGATGAGCTTATCAACACTTGCTATTTGTGTAAAAAATTATTTTGAGATATTATGACTAAGAACCTGTGGAACAAAATCAAAATAAAGGTTATCTGGCATTATGTAATTCTACATTTACAGACTGTAGTCCTTCAGTTTTTCTGCATACCTTTGTAGCCTGCTTTCAGACTATCCTTCGATGGTCATGACCCCACAGTACCACCAGAGTGCAGGTATGATTTGGTAGGCTGATGATTCTAAGCTCTGCAATGACACTGATGTTAGGGTTAAAGTCTGCGGGTCTGCAGACGGAGTCATGTCTGTAATTGTACAACTACAATATGCACCTGTATGGTCAGTAGATATGATGAAATGGACAATGAGTGTCTGACATTTATTTATTTATTTATTTATTTATTTTTGGACAGCAAATGTAGCAAGTGCTGATAAACGGCACAAACTAATGGTGCATTGGGGATGTTATAACATCCCCAAACTGTGTTTCATATGTCGTATGTTTGTCTTTTTATATCCAGTCATAAACAACTACTCTAAACTGCGGTCTCCTGACTCACAAAAGGCTCGGAACGTAGTTCAGTGTTGGAAAAAATTTTTTTTCAGTTTAGGGGATGAATAGCACACATGTGAAACTGGCTTATGACTCCAGGTCGATAATACAGGTGCTGGTCATAAAATTAGAATATCATGAAAAAGTTGATTTATTTCAGTAATTCCATTCAAAATGTGAAACTTGTATATCATACTCATTCATTACACACAGACTGATATATTTCAAGTGTTTATTTCTTTTATGTTGATTATTATAACTGACAACTAATTCATTCATTCATTATCTGTAACCACTTATCCAATTCAGGTTCGCGGTGTGTCCAGAGCCTACCTGGAATCATTGGGCGCCAGTCCTTCACAGGGCAACACAGACACACACACACATTCACTCACACCTACGGACACTTTTTTGAGTCACCAATCCACCTACCAACCTGTGTTTTTGGACTTTGGGAGGAAACCGGAGCACCCGGTGGAAACCCACGCGGACACGGGGAGAACACACCAACTCCTCACAGACAGTCACTGACTACTAATGAAAACCCCAAATCCAGTATCTCAGGAAATTAGAATATTGTGAAAAGGTTCAATATTGAAGACACCTGGTGCCACACTCTAATCAGCTAATTAACTCAAAACACCTCCAAAGGCCTTTAAATGGTCTCTCAGTCTATTTCTGTAGGCTACACAATCATGGGGAAGACTGCTGACTTGACAGTTGTCCAAAAGACGATCGTTGACACCTTACACAAGCAGGGCAAGACACAAAAGGTCATTGCTAAAGAGGCTGGCTGTTCACAGAGCTCTGTGTCCAAGCACATTAATAGAGAGGCGAAGGGAAGGAAAAGATGTGGTAGTAAAAAGTGTACAAGCAATAGGGACATCCGCACCCTGGAGAGGATTGTGAAACAAAACCCATTCAAAAATATGGGGGAGATTCACAAAGGCTGGAGTCAGCGCTTCAAGAACCACCATGCACAGACGTATGCAAGACACAGGTTTCAGCTGTCGCATTCCTTGTGTCAAGCCACTCTTGAACAAGAGACAGGACAGTGCCAGAAGCATCTCGCCCCTGGGCTAAAGACAAAAAGTGGTGCTGAGTGGTCCAAAGTTATGTTTTCTGAAGAAAGTAGGTCTCAGAGTCTGGAGGAAGAGAGGTGAGGCACAAAATCCACGTTGCTTGAGGCCCAGTGTAAAGTTTCCACAGTCACTGATGGTTTGGGGTGCCATGTCATCTGCTGGTATTGGTCCACTGTGTTTTCTGAGGTCCTAGGTCAAAGCAGCCGTCTACCAGGAAGTTTTAGAGCACTTCATGCTTCCTGCTGCTGACCAACATTATGGAGATGCAGATTTCATTTTCCAACAGGACTTGGCACCTGCACACAGTGCCAAAGCTACCAGTACCTGGTTTAAAGACCATGGTCTCCCTGTTCTTAATTGGCCAACAAACTCACCTGACCTTAACCCCATAGAAAATCTATGGGGTATTGTGAAGAGGAAGATGCAATATGCCAGACCCAACAATGCAGAAAAGCAGCGGACCACTATCAGAGCAACCTGGGCTCTCATAACACCTGAGCAGTGCCACAGAATGAATCCATGCCACGGCGCACTGCTGAAGTAGTTCAGGCAAAAGGAGCCCCAACTAAGTACTGAGTGCTGTACATTTTCATGTTTGTATTTTTCAGTTGGCCAGCATTTATAAAAATTCTTTTTTTTTGTATTGGTCTTAAGTAATACTCTAATTTTCTGAGATACTGAATTTGGGGTTTTTATAAGTTGTTAGTTATAATCATCAAATTAAAAGAAATAAACACTTGAAATATATCGGTCTGTGTTTAATGAATGAGTATAATAAACCAGTTTAACTTTTTGAATGGAATTACTGAAATAAATCAACTTTTTCATGATATTCTATTTTTATGACCAGCACCTGTATATGTCGAGTTTATGTACACAGTCATTTTGTTTTATTTTACTAACCTTGATTTTGTGTTTTCTTTCAGCAGCGTTGAACGCCCCAGGGATTTCCTCTACTGCAGTGAAATCCGATTGAATTGACGATAACCGATCAAGCCTGCGTTACCAGGCCGCGCGTCTGACCAGTTTCTATAGCTACCGAACAAACCGATCACCACAGTTTTTTTAAAGAGACTGACCACATCCTGTATATCGCTGTAGACAAGCAATATCACTGACGAACACTAGAGGGCGCTCGCCTGAGTGTCCATGAATAACGGCCGAATATAGCAATAAATAAATAAATAAATAAATAAATAATAATGAAAATAAAATATAGTTATAGCCATGTATGGGGGAAATTTTTGTAAATTTTGGAAAGTTAACTTTTTTCCATTAGAAAGTTAATGATAACCTGTGGCAATATTTTCATTTGTCTATACGTGGAAATATTTAAAGCCGCTTAAGTTTTCCTGCTGCTGAGTGCTGACTGGATGGCAAAGAGCCGAGCTCATTGGTCGCTGACGTCATGAATGTCATGACATTACCTAAATTTATTAACAGTACGAAAAGCTATACTCGAAAGCATGTGTCGCGAATAGGCGGCCCGAGTCCGGACCCAGACGCTGTCCTATCCGGACATGGACCTGTAACTGATACACTATTAAGAGCTGTTTAATTTTTAACAGAAAAATGGTGTGACTCCTCTAGTCATTAATGTTAAGTTTTAGCGCTCCAGGAATGTACTAATCGTATATCACACGTGAGGCTACTCAGCCAACCAGATCTGTGCATTATAATGAGCGCTGTGACTCAAATGCACACACAGGACAGGGCTTCAGACACCGCTGTTCTGGGGCCAGTAAAAATAGCCCAAGGGACGTGATAAAAGCTCTTTTGGGACACTTTCAGGAAGACAATTTTGTGTGAAGTAAAACCAGAAACTTTAAAAATAAGGGAACAATTACGGGAACGATTCTCGTTATTATGCTGATTGGCACCCGCCCTCCAGCAACAAGAACCAATCAGATTGCTGGTTTTATAACAGAGTAAGTCAACTGCAACTACAAGTTATTAAGGACTTTATTTACGTGTGTGTGTTTTTTTTCAAAATCAATGTTTTATTTGTACATTTTACTTGAAATTAGAAAAGGGCTTTTTATTTAGAATGTTTGTTATTTATAATATTTATACATTTGTTGAAATATATTGAAATGTAATTGAAAGTGTAATTTGATTTCAGAATTTGTTGTTGACTACATAAAATGTTACACAAGGCTACTTCAATATGCAGGATATGGCACTGATAGTAATGCAGGTTATACATTATGTTCCTTGGCTTGAGAACATTTTGTCTCACTGGAACTTTTAATTAAGTAATAAATTTTAATTCATTACTTAACCAAATTAATTTTTGTTTTCTGTACTGCGCCCTCTATCGTCAGACTGAGAAAACATCGCCGAGTGGTGTTTCTCCTTTTAGAAAACCTCTGCTTCGGCAATCCCGCATGCGCAGAAAACTTAACGGTTGCTCAGCAACTGCCCAATAACAGTGACGGTAAACGGCTATACAAAACTGCCTGAAGTGTGATTTCTGATTGAAAACACTCGTCGTGAAATAGGTAAAAGAAGTTAAATAATCATTTGTTTTCATAAGTCTGTGTTATCTTAACTGTGATGTCATTTAAGCGCATATGTGTTATTACCTGTAATGTTCTGCTTGCCTGCAGCTGTGAAAGGCTCTGTATTGATATTTTCTATAAGGCTTCATTCAGACAGATTTTGCACCCCCTGGAGTCTGTGAAATTAAAAGGTTGATGCATGAACTACAGCGAAAAATAAGTTAAAGCATATTTGCCGATTATTAGTTCACACGCTATATTTACCACTACTGTGTTTACTATATAGAAAGAAGAACTTTAGCTATAATTTAAACTTATTTTAACGGTTTTAAGAAAGACACATTTGATGTGAGTCAACACATTTAAATAGCAATTTAAACCACCAAGAAGTTGCATGAAGTGCAATTAATCTAAGAAAAAGGATTCAATTTAGAAGAGGCCCCTCACACTGGGGTGATCCATGTTAAAAATAGGTCACAGGCCACTAGGTGTCAGTAAGTAAACAGCTGTTTTATAACATGTGGAAAACATTTTGGAAAAAATAACTCATAGGTGTTGAAAAATGTATTAAATCAAAATGTCATTGAACCAGGGGTGCACAGACTTTTGCATAAAACTAATTCAATTTACTAACAGCTTCCAAATGGTGATTTTAAAAGGTCACAATTCTCATGGACAGGTTTAAATGAGGAAAGTGCCAGAATGAATGAAGTACGTGAAAGACTGCTATCCATTGAGCAGAAACATAAACTGTTCAAGCAGCAGCAGTTTATATTCATTGCAGCACTGGGGAGGTCCAGAGAACAAGCTCGTGAAAAAGCTGAGCCAGTGTCTTCAGTAGCTCAGGTACACCACACTTGAAGACTTATATCTTACTTTTGAATTGTTGCCTCATGGTTGTCGGTGCCGTTGTCCTAAATGTTGGACTGTGCTACTGAATGAGAATATTCATTAGTTGTTTGGATTGGTTTTATTTCTAGTGATTAAACATTTGTTATCGTCTGCTGTCCTAATGTTTTTTAATGTCTGTCGGCCCACCATGATTTATTAACCCTTGGGGATAAATAAAGTATATTCAGTTCAATTAAATTAAATTACGACACCTACTTAAACTTTTCTTTAATCAACCAGAAGTAGTAATACACCTTAAATCCTTGTTCACACAAAATTATTGTTACTTTTGTGAAATACTGACTCAAGTAAAAGTAAAATCATGTTCCTAAAACAAACTTGTGAAGTACAAAACTAACAGAACAAAGCACAAATTAAGGGGCAATCCAGTTTAAGATTAGAATTTAGTTAGGGTGACCAGACGTCTTCTTTTACCCGGACATGTCCTCTTTTTTAGACTTAAAAAAACGTCCGGGCGGAATTTCACAAAATTTCGGGATTTTGTTTTTCTAGAACTTTCATAGAATTTCGAGATGCGTTTCTTTCACAAACTAGTCCCGCCCTCCCCTACTCCGATTGGTTCGCTTGATTGAGAAAGGGGAGTGGTGAAGTAGCCTAAAATCTTCGGATTGGACGGTCTGACTGTAGAGCTACCGTGATTGGTCGATAACCTTCTCTGTAAACATTTATTGGTCAGTCTGCACATCAGTAGTCGTCGTAGCCCCCTCCCCAAGAGACGTATCCTCTTTTTTTACCATCTCAGACCCGGTCACCCTAGTTTAGTGCATTGTCATATTATATATGGTTCTTTTCTGCAGACCATTAATACAATCATTATTCTCTTTATTTCGCTTTCACCACTAACCATTTATTCCTTCATATTCTGTAACCGCTCCATAATGATTTGGGTTGTGGTGGGTCTATGGTCAGGATGCCAGTGCATTGCAAAGCATAGCCCCTGATCAAAAACAATTCCGACTAGCTGTTCTCTTGTCTCCACATGGAGGCAGTTCCTCTCAGCCTTATATGACATAATCAGACAAGAGTTTTAGTCTTTGTGCTAGGATATTATTGTGGCACAACTGAAGGCAGCAAGATGAGGCAATGGTTCAGAGATTTCTCAGGAATGTACAAACCAGTCAATGTTTTACCTGAGCATATTATTATGTAAATGTAGCTGGTTGGTTTTTCTCAAATTAAAAACTTTCTCTATGCAGGTGCAAAAATATATGACCCACCACTGCAGCAATGCAACAGACAGGCGGATCTTCTCACTCTTTCTTGACATCATGGCACATCTTGAGGCAGTATTAAAGCTGGTAGAGTCCACATCGTCTACACTAAACCACTCAAGTGAAGCTCTGGAGACTTGCAAGAAACTTCTCAGCTCAAACTGCAACATCAGCCAGCTACAGGCTCAGTTATGTGGTGATCTGTTAATTTCTCAACATTAAATAAAATCACTTACTGGGGCTCACACATTACAGTGCTCACACATTCAGTTTATTTCAGTCATTTAAAAATAAATAAATAAATACCTTTAAAAAAATGCTGATCAGGCAAGTGATGTTTGAAAAGTCTAATAGATTCTATTCCTCGTAGTGCCCTTGCAAACCTGCTACAATACTGAAAGTGGGGGGTTAATTTCTCTATATATTTATATACATTTTTTACATTAATCTTAATTATTTAATAATTTTAGGATGTGTTACTAACTTCTGTTTAATGCCCTCCTTGCAGATACCCACATGATGAGATAAACCGGCTGAGCTGCAATGAAGCAAGGAACTACTATGGTGGTGTAGTGAGTGTGATTCCCTTGGCTCTAGACCTGCTGAAAGTGATCAGCTTTGAGCTAACAAGAGCTGCTGACCAAGCCCTGCCTTCTACACCAAAAACTACAAACAGCCTTCCACAGCCAACAGCAGCTGTAGCCAGTAATGCAGAAAGCACTCCTGAAGAGCAGAGCAAGCAAAGTACTTGCACCTCTAAAATCTCAAAATCTGCAAAGGTTACATGTAAAAGTAGAGGGGAATGGCATGCAGGGAAACCTGCCTGGAGACCACCAGGTCGCACAAGAAAATGAAATCAGCATCAGCATTTTTATTTAGAAATTGGTTCGCGTTAAAGCATACTGTAACACTTTTCTTTCTAATCAAGTGTTATACAGTGGAACCTCTACTAACGAACACCTATACTAACGAACTTTCCAAGATACGAACCGGGCATTTGAATATTTTTTGCCTCCGCGAGTCTCTCAGCGCACCCAGACTTGAGTGAGCTTCTAAGATTAGCAAATTGTAGTTTTAACAATTTAGCATTAGTGTAAATAGCAGACATCGAAATTCGTGCTAAGTTAAGTCATATCTACGCTTCGTCTCCCCCCATTCACCCACCTACTCTCCGTTATTCCACCCACCCCCCACCTCCTGTCATACAGCCAGTGCCTGTGTTACTCCTCCAGCCAGTCTTCAAGGTAGCGATGTGTAACCACTTAAAAATGTATTTCTTTTTTATTACTGTTACCACTGTATCTCTCTTATTTTTACTAATTTGAGAGTTTTGTAACATATATCAGTGCAATGAATGAATGTTTATTACCAGTAAGATTATGTATTAATAAGTGTTAAAATTCAATTAAACATTATTAAAAAGGAAATCAAACAATGAGGTAAAAATGTGCAAAACATATATTTTTATTTTTCTTGATCATAGCTTAACAATTAGAACACCTTTTCTCTGTGTGTTTTCAGAATCAATACTTTTTGAACAGAGTCCCTGAGGACAACTGACTCCACTCCAGATTACAGTCAAACTGTACCATAGTTGTAGAATTTGGCCTCTGGGGCGAGGAGAGATGTCCTATTCTTATTAAGGCATTTTGTGAACTATATAAATCACACAAATGTCAGGGAGGGATTTGCTCGCAAAACAAGCAGTAAAAACTTTTAAGGATACATTTCATTAAAATGAAACATAAGCTGCAAAGTTTGTAATTGTGAACAGGTGCAACAATGGGAATTGGCAGATACTTTTCATCCACTGGGAGCACTCCCAAAGAGTAAATGCACAGCTAAAAATCCTAGGCCAAGACTAGGTTCAAACAGCCCACAATTGCCATAACATCATTATCACTGCATATCTGAGGCATTTCCCCTCAGTTACAGGCTACAACTGTGCTATTTTAAGCAGTGTTTCACTTTTGCTTTCTACCCGTGATCACACTGCTGCTAAACATATTTTGCTTCAAACAGCAGGGTACGTAGATCTGAATCCCAAAAGATATTCTAGCTTTAATTTGGCTAGAAGGAATATTTTATTTTGGCGACCAACAGGCTATTCTGCCTACAAGACTTTCAACTTATAATAGAAAGGATAAAAAGAAATGTGGAAAATACCTCCTGACATTAGTTCATTTACTATAGAGCTTAGATTTCCGGTGTAAGATCTTCTATTAAGTTTTAGTGTATTTGACGTAGCTGTAGTCTACATTGTTACCACGGAACATTCACATTTCACATACATTCTGAGCAGCGATGGTTTTCTCATTATGCAACTGTGGTAACTGTAAAATCTAACAGCTGAGACCTATTTCAGTGTAGAGTCTGGATGGGTCAAATCTGAGGCACAACATTTTTGCAGAAGGAACTGAACAGCAGCATAGCTCATGTGCAGCAAGACTTTGACGTATCTTGCCAAGCAGCGAAAACACCTATGTGGCTTCATCTCTCATGCTTTTGAGCAGGCATGAAGTCTAATGCTAAGAAAAGTATTGCACTGGTGACTGGGCTCTGCAATCCCAGTACTAAACTGAATTCATAAAAATAATATCTCTATCGTTTAACACTTGCTTCATCTTTTCCTTTATGGGCAAATCACAATAAGCAAGGCTATGACATCATACAGATCGGACTAGGTTTTGCAACACAACGTATGATTTCCTCCTACCTATCTAAATAGCTCCTTTTTGTTTGCTTTTTCTTTCAGATTTTTTAGTTTCTTTGGGCTTTATCTGAAGATGCACAGACTATTTACAGTGCTCAATTTGTAGGGCAAAAATAAGCTATTGCACTGCTTCTTTTGCAACTAATGAGTCAGAGAAGCTTAGGATAATTAACAACATATCCATGTGCTTAGTCTAACCATAATTCAAGAGGCCCTTTTGACTTGACCACTTTAAAAAGGGCCCATAATCCAACTCTGCAGTTACAAATACAATCTTGATGTGATAGGTTTGCTGGGGAAAAACAATGCAGGACCAAACGCAATCCACCATTACCGCTTGGTTTCTAATATTTTTGTAACTTAAACACAAATCAGATAATATAGTCCACCAATTAACTCCTGGTTAGGCAAAAGCCAAAAATTCTCATTAATACAACAGGTAACTGCTCTGATTTCATACTGCGGTGGTTTCGAGACTGTTTAAAGGTGGATGGATTGGTTAAAGCCACAGTCAGTATGTTCCAGGCTTTAAATGACATAATATCATTCAATTTAGTTTACATACATTCTAAAGGAAAAGAAAAAGTGCAGAACTCTAACTACAGTAAACTGAAGCTCTAAACAAAAGCCATTCCTAAACATACTGACAGCAGCTTTAAGCCCTAAGTGTACAGGTTTATTTATTAAATTTTTGGCCATTTTTGCGATACAATAGAGCATTTAAAATTTACCTAAAACATTGTAGTTCACTCTTGTTAAAATAAAGAGTGCTGTTGAATTATCTCACTCTATCTTGTGTTGCAAGCGTTAGTCTTGCTAACACAGCCTCTTAACTCCCCTTAAGTCTCCTCCTAATGGGTCTCATTGTAGTCCATGATTCTCAAGTCTTGCTGTCTTCGTCTCTGGATGTTGTAAGCCCGGGCTCTGGGGCGATCCACAGGCTGGACGTCAGGAGGCTCTGACAGGGTAGCATTAGATAACGTGCCCTCAGTGTTCTGGGCAAGTTGGGGTTTTTCTGCAGACTCTGAGCTGTGTTCCTGCAGACCATGGGATAAGCTAGTGAGGGGCCCTTCCTCATACCTGCTTTTGTTCTTATTCAGCAGCTCTTGGTTGTGAATTCCCAGGAAGCTGTGAGCACTGGGACAGGAGCCTGCATCCAGTGGGGTGGTGCAGGACAGGACAGACAGGTCGTCTTCCTGACTGCCGTTAAGCAGTATAGTGGATGGTGGAGATCCTGGAGAGAGCTCACCATTGACACACGTGTATGAACTCTGTTCTTTCTTGTTTGGTTCAGAGATTTGGGCTGGTGTGAAAGGGCCTGTGTTATTGCCATTTGGGCTGAACAAGAAATAAATGGACATGACCTTAAATTAATTAGTTAGTTAAAACTTCACAATTTCAAATCATTACAGGGATTCAAATACAATATATAAAAATAATATATTAAAATAATATGCCAATTAAATGTAAAATGAAAAAAAAATTGTGTTGAAAAGGTAGCTCACCTCTTGTTTGAAGGGCTGCTGGGCTCAATAGTGCCCCCTGCTGGTGAACCTTTGGAAAAATTGTTAATCTCAAGCTGGCTGTAGAGCTGAAGCAGTTCTGATTGCAGTGCCTGTGTCACATGCTTTTGGGCCAGATACCTGTTCTCCGAAGCTTGTAGCTGCCCCCTACAGGAGAAAATACGCAAGTGCACATTTTTTTCAAGCCACAAATCATCAAGAGGAATTTCTACATTTATAAATAGACAAGGCAATCTTATACACTGCATGTTCAGAGGTGTCCTGCATGATAGTAAAGTAATCATATTAAGCAACCTTTACGATCAATACTATACTGTGACTCTCAGAAAGGAGCATATACTTGGCCTGGGTTTTGACATTTTCCAGCAATTTCTTCTGCTCCAGTATGAGGTGTTCTTTCTTGGTGAGCTGGCCCTCCAGGTCTGTGATGCGTTGCTGAGCTGCCTCCAGCCTCTGAGTCTGCTGTGTGGAGCTCTGCCTCAAACGCTCAACCTCTCGCAGAGAACATGCCTGAAGCATTTTCTGCTCCTACATTTCACAGAGAATGCAACAAAATATATCCTATATCAAAATCCCAGAAGCAAATGCACAAATATTATATAGGATTCTTAACAACAGCATTAAACATATGACAAAAAGAAAACTGAACAGGCAAAAATTAGATTGCTTTAAACTGTAGTTTAAATGCAGATGCACATGGACAATCATACAAGCATCAAAACAAACAGCACACATCTTAATCTTAAATAATTTCAACATGGTTCCAGTAAATTGGTGATAGAATTATCAATTATAAATTGTGATTTTACCACATAAGAGATATTCCATAATCACCTTATCTGCCTCAGGTCCTAATCGCTGGATTTCCTCCACACACAGTTTGTTGGCTTCCCCTAGGAGCAACAGCTGTTTGTTCAAGAAGGCCATCTGTTGCTCCATGCATTCACTGTTGTCAAGCTTCAGTGTGTTTAAGACAAATAAAATGAATTGCATTGAAGAAAATTACTACACAGAGCCATGTGTAATCTTATTTACATGCAGTCAGATAAAGTTGCTGATTTTGGAGACAGCAGTCTCAAAGTTCATCTCACCTTGATAGACAGCTGGCTGAGCAGGTGTCCTGTATTGCACAATTTATTATTGGCTCTCTGCAGATCTGCCTCCATCTCACCCATTGTTTTCTGGCTCTCCTGCAAGTCACTCTGAAAAAATAGGTGTGCCACATTTACTCCATGAAACAGACAATCAACACAGAGGGATTTAATCTTTGATTTTGCTTCTTAGGTTAGATCCATTTTAAAAATCAGAAGGCGTTCTGAGTTTGGCTATTATTATCAACATTCTTAGGTGTAGTCAATCAGCCAAAAGATGCCTGGTGCCCAAATTTTGCTTCTTTATTTTTGCAAAAAAACAACAAATCTAAGGCAGTTTGCAAAACGAAAACTTGTAAATCACTAATTATTACTCTGTAAAATGTATGCCTAAATGGTCTCTAATTTTACAACTACTTTGTGTTGGCTTGTGCACTGTCAGCTGTGTATTCCTAACATTCTTGTTAGTTCTGGTTACTCACCTGAAGTTCCTGAATCTTGGTGTGGTAGTCGTTCCTCTGCTTTTGGAGTTGCTGAAGTTGCTCATGGAGCTGCTGCACCTGCTCCTCATCATTCTGCTGCTGAAGCTTAGAGCGCTGCTGTTCTTCCTGCAGACTGACTCTCAGAGCCTGGATCTCTACCTCCTGCAGACGAAGTTGGTCCTTCTGTACAAACACACATGCAACTCTACATTTGTAAAGGCACTAAACAACCCATGAAAAAAATCTCTATTTTAATTCTCTTATTTTATAAGAACAGTTTTACAAACGAATCAAATTTATATTTTAACCCATTTCCTCTGCTTTGAGGTCAGTGGTGTCAGCCACTACACTACACCACCCTGTACATATAATGCATTTCAGAAACCATTTAAGTAAGCATGGGTATTACTTTATAATCCATCACAGTTCAGCATGAATGGATGTTAATTTACAGTAAACAAAAAAAAGTAATGTGAAAGAAATTACCAAGCATATGGTTAGAAACATTGATATGTTTCAACGTAATAACTCTGAGGTTTTTACCATGGAGTTGTTCTGCTCCTCCAGTGCGGTGGCATTGATGACACGGCGGAGGAGGCGCCGATTGCGCAGTGCATGCTGCTCTCTCTTGTGCCTCTCATAAAGCAGCTGGTTATGTAGTAGAAGCAGCTGACTGCGCAGCAAAGCTAGTTCATCTGGAGTTCCTGGGCTTACACCTGCAAAATACCCACCTGCCTTAGCATCACAAACTCTGCTAGTTTTTGTTAAGTTCATGTGTATATATAGCTGGGATTAAAACCTGATCTAAGGCATAAATATGGGAGGCTACCAAATTACAACTTAATTCCTGCTGTTAAACATGTATTTAAGGTAATGTGCAGGTTAAAATACATACCCCATTTCCAATAAAGCTCAAAACAAATATTTACTACTACCAGTTTAGTTATGTTCTCTCAATTTACTCCAATAGCCACTAGCTACATTCCACATTTCAAAATGTGTGTCTATTACAAACTTACTGGGAACAGCATGTGAAAAAAATGTGATACTGCATTATCAGACAAAATAAAAGCACCTGATAGGACCTGCTGGATGCTCAATACTAGGTAGACGCTATGTATTAAATTGAAATTAATTAACTTTGGACTGGTGCAGAAACACATCACAGGCACATCCCTATTTTGTAAGCTCACTGCAGCATAGAAAGTATACACTACTGATAATCAGGTACAAATGACATCTATCATTAAAAACATAAACCAAGCAAAAAATATGATGATTCATTGTTAAAGACAGACAAAAATAGAGAATTGAAAAAAAACATACAAAGAGAAAAGCAGGAAAGGCCCAAATGACAGTTTGGAGGACAGAGTCTTCTTGACAGTATGCACAGTCTATTTTTACATTAGATTACTAAATACCTTTTCCTTTAGTGCTATGATGTTTACCTCCAGAATGTGTCTCGGATGACTGGCTGGATAGAGAAGGAGACCTAAAAGACAGCAAATATTTTTTGGTCTCTGTTTGAACAAAATTAATAAGAATTCCATGCACAATAGGAAATAGCTTTATAATTAGAACCTATGAAGTCATGTTCATGTTTTCTTCATCCTACGAAATATATTTAGAATGAAAGGGACAACATAAGCACCTCAACTGTAAAATATGTTGACCCCCCCCATTTTTATGTATTTAAACTGGATTTAAGATTTTTTTATTCAACATTAACACCAGTGAAATAAAAATATTTTTTTACAAAAACATGATTTGGAAGTTTTTTCTTCTCAAACTTTTATTCTTTTAGTTGTTTATGACTGTTGATGTAAGAAATGTCTCTCAATTTATATTAGAAGCCTCCTGTTTAACCATTCATTAAAGTTATGTGACATGATGACACAGAGTATTTGGGTCAGGGTTAAACATAACGTGAAACAGCAGTGAGACATGCTCGTGCACACATACGCAAACTCTGGTGCACACCCTCACCCGCACCAACTCGCTAGCAGTGAGCCGCTCACAGTGCCCAGGGAGAGCATTCATCTTTCACACAAAATGCTAGTAATCAGGAAGCAACGTGAGTGTATAGTTTTGGGGCCAGGGGAAAAAAACTGTGCATTTTTACTTTTCAAAGGAGGTTTACAGTCAGATGTTTTGTGTTGCTACTGGCAGAAGTTTTAAAATGTGCCTGAGGTGGTGATGAGGCAGGACTAAACAGCCTCTGACATGTATTTACAGCTGTATCTAAACAAGTTTGAAGTTTATTAAAGTACTAAAGAATATTAGACTACTACAGGAAAGCTTGATTATGATGAAAACATCATACAATTAAATTCAGTAAAGATATTTTTAGTACTGTTCGCTATGCTAAAATTACTTACCAACTAACTGGACTTTGTGATGGCCCTTCAGTGTCCATTCACTACACTAGATATAGGTTTGAATGGCTAAATTCTGAATGGTCCAGGTTCAGAAAATCAATACATTCAGTGTGGGTCATTTTAAGGGAACATTATCTGTGCTAGTAAATGTTATGTTTAGGTAGCACTTTTCTGTAAAATGAGTTGGGACAATTACGTTACGACAGACAGCAGCCATTCCCCCAGAACCCAAAGGAGTGAGAAGACATGGAGCTAAAAGGCCTCTGGTGTTGCTCTTTAACAGTGTTTTTATTGGAAACTATTCATAAATACAGTCCATAGACCTTTACCACTTACCTCTTCAACACTCTGTCATGAATGTCATGACCCTGAAGAATGAGGCGATCCAGCACCTCCAGAGGTGATGTAGCAGATAGATCCTCTCCCTCTAGTTCTTCTCTTTGCTCCTGCTGCCCTCCAGAATTTAGCTGGGCCTCTGCTGTCTTCTTTTCCATAAACAGAGAGGCCAGCCTGGGCAAGGCCAAGTCAAATAGCGGCTCGTAGGGACAGGACCCCTTGGACAGCTCCGCTGCAATTTCTTCAGCAGCACAAGGGCTGTAGGGGTTCTCTATAGGAGTGAAACAGGGCCATAAGGACATTGGAGTCTGCTGATCCACTCCTTCAGCTGCATTTGCTGCTCTGTCCGGTGTGGAAGCCAGATTACCTGGCAGACCATCATGGCTGGGGTTTAAGAGGAGGGGAGCATCAGTGGTGCTAGAGAGAGATTGCAATCCTTGTGAGGGGAGGGGGTCCACATTGCCTTTGGTTAGTGTCCGCAACTCTGCCTCTGTGATGGCATCTGAGGTGCAAACAAGGTGAACATATAAAGGAAGGATTACAGGTTACAGAGCTGAGCACAACACGACTTTAAACAATATAGATTTTTAACAAAACTTTAACAATATTCCTGCATAATTAAGTCTTATTTTGACATGGAATACAAACTGTTTAACTTGGGTTTCAGTCTCGCTCTCAACAAAATGAATACACTAAAGTAAACAAGAAGGTACCCTTTATATCCTAACACATACCACTTGCTGACATAATCCAGCACTTATATGTATAATTATGAACTGGTGTCTGTATAAATGATTAAATATATATTTATCAAAACATATCAATTTATCATTATCAACGTATTTTGCTACAATTTTAATCGCAATGTAACCTGTAGTATTTCTATCCTTACCTTCTTCTCTGTCTCCCTCTGTCCTCTTCACAAAATCTGAAAGCTCATTCAGTGTAATAGGATGCAAATCACCACCTCCACACCCTGAGAAACAGCAATTTTAAGTCCATAAAACATTGGTATTTTTGCAAAACCACTGACATAAAATTAAATTACAACAAAACAAAATGAATTAGGAAGGTGCAGGATACCTTCGATGTTGATATTTGTTGGTGTGCATTTTTTAGACTCTTTGATTGGGTCCTGGTTTGCCTGGGTGAATTCATGTAGTGTCAGGAATGATCATTTAAACGTTAAAAAAAAATGTATAAGCAAGCAAGCAAACAAACAAAATGAGTGAGAGTAATGACAGAATAGTCTTAAAATTCACATTAACATAACAATAAATTATTCCATATGATCTTATACCTTTGCAGTAGGAAATGTAGTGCTGGTGTTTTGAACAGTGTGCTCAAGCTCCTCGGAGAGTGAAGGGAGAGGAGAGGACCCCGAGGGTGTTGAGGCAGATGGAGTCCACTTTCCATCCACTGTGGAAGATATATTACTCAACATTAACCTCCAGCAAACATAGCCTTAGAGCACACAAACACTAAAGCCTCATATATTTGAATTTTAACCAGAGGAAGTGGCGTAAACAACCACCAAATTTCACAATATTTATTTGTTCTCCAACCTTGTGTGCCGGGGACTCGTCCAGAGAGGTGTGAGGCACTGTGTGAGAGATCAGAGACAGTAGTGGGAGACATTCCTCTAGAGCTGGAAGGTGTACTCATTCCACAGACAGAGGAAGGGCTCCACAAGACATCCTTCATCCCTGAGGTTGTCACCTCATTACCCTGTCATACAAAACACAGCCAAATCAGATATGTCCTAGTTTATAATAGCATTTACTTTTGCTAAAACTGCACATTTTTGGAAAATTGCAGAGATGGACAATACCAGCTATGTAGTCTTAGTAAGGCCATATGTACAGTTGCATTATTTGAACGTCAAAGTTTGAGGTCAAAATAATTCTGTTGTTAAGATGCATTCAGTGTGATCTAACATAAAATTGTTCATTAAAAAAAATACAAAAATTACTGTCTATGACTGGGCAATAAAACAACAGCAATTTGTATTGCAATAGATAACTCATCGATTACGTTAAGAAAAATAATTGATTGAATATACTTAAATGCCTTAAATATAAAGTGCCAGGAAAACACATAAGGATTTGGCTTTATGATCACAACCCAATCATAATCCTGCCCTGGCTCTTAAACCTTGGATTAGATCCCTTCATACTGAAATGTGCTACAAGTGACATACAAGCAGCCAATGGAGCATTCTGTGGTTAAAAGCACTGGTCAGATCACCTGTTGGGAAGTTTTTAATCAGAATGTGCACTACCCTGACCAAAAGCAGTAATATAATGCTGCATACTGGTTCATGGTGTATAAAGTATGGATAATTGGTGTGTTTGTCTGCAGTGAAGTGATCGGTCTGGAGCTTCAACCTTCAATTGAATTTAGCAGTTAGCAAATTATTAGTCTCGCATTGCCAGATTCTCTAGGGAGAGTGTGGTACATATCAGCACTTATTATGGCCAAGAACTACACACTACAGAAGGAAAAAAATCTAACTGACAAACAAAAGGACAAATCACAAGTTTGCTGTTTTGGCATGACAGGTGGAGGCACTCTTTCACATTGGACTAGTACCATAGCCAGTACACAATGATACAAAGAATTGTGTCTACATGGAGGTACAGATCCTGAAGCGGGCGGAATGGTGGCTTTGTGGTTAGCATGTTTTCTTCGTGTCTGCGTGGGTTTTCTCCAGGGTCTTTGGTTTCCTCCCATAGTCCAAAAACATGGTCGAGGTTAGGTGAATTGCCTTCCATAATAACTGTCCTGGTGTGAGTGAATGTGTGCATGCCCAGATATGGACTGGCACTCTATCCTAGGTGAAACGCTATTGCCCGATGCACTCCTCCAGATGGACGGTCGTTCCTAGTTGAGAGTACACTGTGTGCATGGATTGAGTGTTGAATAGAATAACATTCTAAGCAGCGTTGATTGTAAAGCATCCTTGGTTATCTGGAAAAGTGCTATAGTGATAAATAAAATAAAAATCCTGACAGTGAGGCCAGATTAATATACTGAGGGTATCAGAGACTCTGTCTACTTGTGGGTGAAGCATCTGTGGCTGAGACTAGCAAATTATTAAAGAAAAAACAATTAAGCCCCATAATAACACAGAGGCCACTATACAGTGCTACATGCTAAACAACATCATTACAGTGTCTGTAATTGGCTAAGTTAAGTACAATTAAGCGACTGCGAGTTCAGTTTGAGCAACCAAAGGGCAAACTAACCGATGAGCATCAGCCAAAAAAAAAAACCAGACATAAATATGATTATACAGTATCCCAACAGACCGCTTTAACATGATATCTGTTTATGTACAGCTAGAGTGGAAGAACTGGTCATGAAATGGCTCTGCTTGTATATACACACTGCTAAATGTAGCATTATTACTCTCCAGAGCAAAGCCTGCACATTGAACTGTGGAGATGATGTATTCAGATACAGATCAGATTTTTTTTTTTTTTAAATGGCAAGAGAATTATATTAGTTTTTCACTATCTGGGCAGGATAATCAAAATATAAATTTATATCGGTCAAGTGAGATTTTCCTTGCAAACTCTGTGTGTGATTATTATCCTTTACATTTATCCAGAGGGACTTCAAATTCAAATTTGTATTGTTCTGATAATGTCCAATGTTCTGATAAATATTTGAACATTTTTAATAATGACATTAAAAGCATTCACATTTAAAACCTTTATGTACTCTACAATTTTTAGACATTTTCTTAAATAACTGAAGCTGTTACAAAATTTTATATTGAGATAATTATTAATATAGAAAAAAATTATCTTACAGTCATGGTGAAAGGGAATTTTTAAATAGTGGTAGTGCTTTTTAGCTAATATTTTGCCTTGTATATATCCCTCTTATATGAAAGGACTTTATAAATATTAAGGCCAAAATTTATCAATACTATCATAAAAGAATATCTCAGGCATTAGGCAACATATTCATGGTTTTTGTTAATAACTTTGTTAGGAGGTTTTCAGGGGTAATGAAAGGTGACATATTCTAACGATTGTCCACAAGATACACCAGTTCCCTGGGGTTTTAATAAAACATCTGCGACATGCTTTCATCAACATACCACAGAACCGCTTCCCCCATCTAACCAGCCATATTCAGAATGGCTAGTTTCAGAAATTGGCCAATTATTCACAAGTACATGCTACACAACTAGTTGTCAGATTGCTGTGCCTTTCACACTACACAACTTGTTTTCTTATAATCAGTATTCTTTCAAATTTTCTGGCTTCCACACCACATGACTGATTGACGACACGGGGATACAAATTACAAGATCTTTTACCAGGAGAAACCCCCAACGACTCTCTATGGTTATTAGTGATGAATTAGCACATAATGATCACATGTAACTGGTGGCCCTAAGCATGCATTAACGGTGCCAGTGGGGCTAGGTACAGCCTTAGTCACCAGAGAGGCCAGTGTGCTTTTTCGAGTTGCACATAGTTGGATATTTTTGCCATGAAAACAAACCTGTCTGCTTGTATTACTGAAAAGCCTGCACATTTGCATGCGTTTCCTCATATAAACTATACTATAGTTCAAGAGGATTTATTGTTATTTTAACTACATTCCAGTACACAGTGAAACACAACAATGTTCAAAATTCAGAACCTTGGGTGCAAAACCCAAGAACAGACAATAGAATGCAATAATTATGAAGAAGTTAAAATAAATACAGAACGGGACCGATAAACCTAGCACAAACAGTGTAGTTATATTATTTCTTTCCCCTGAGCCCAGCTTTGGTGATCTTATTGGCTGAAGGTCATCTCTGCACTAGTGGAGCTAGAGTTATCAACAGGTCCAGATTTCAAACCTGCTACATATTTGTCAGGTGTCTGTGAGGCATCAGTGATCACTCTGCAAGCTCTCAGATCATGTCTTTCAGTAGTTCACACATAGGACCTGTGCCAGCACCAAGTGAAAAGCATGAGGGTTTGATATGCAATCTCCAAAATGTCAGTGACTGGAAAATCAGGGGTAAAAAAAATTAAATAATAATAAAAAAAAAAAGTGTGAACCTGGCATGTGTGACAACGAGCCACATCCAGTACACACACTGAGAATCTTCATTTAGGTATGGTTCAATTGTTTTCTTCTCTGCACATTTTTGTCAGTTGTGTGCAGTTCTCTTTTCTCAACTTTTGCTCAGTTTTCTCATCTATCCACTGTGGTCATTTCTGTTTTACACAGTTTAACCCCAACTTTGTTCACACGAATGTGGGTCCCACACTGTGATTGGAGATACTCAGAGAAAGAAGCATTATAATTCTGAAGTGCCTGCTCTTGACTTAGGAAATGGAGCAAAATCCAATTAGCTCATTTTATCCCATGTTTGCTGGCATAGATAATCCAAAAATAAAGACTTTGGGTGTTTTTTTTTTTTAGAATTTGTGAGTTGTTTGGCTCCAGGTCCTCAAATTAATGTGCATAAGAACTGAAAATGAGAGATTTAAATTGCCTTTAAATTGTCTGTTTTATCAAACAGGTTTTCTGGATATGGATGCCTGGTTCCTATCACAACGTTTGTGAATGATTTTGACTCATTGAATTTCTATAGAGCAGCACATTTATATTTCAAACTTAACTAAAGATTGCCTTTGTTGACATCTCAAGTCCCTCTATAGTAAGTTGTGACACCGTGTGAATATGATAACCATGTCCAGTGTCTGCGTGATTACATTACATGCGTAAACCTTTTACACTGGTAAGTGCAAACACATTTGTGGAACGGCTTACCTGCAGGCAGGGGCTCTGTGGGCTGAGGCATGCATGTTGGGTGACTGTGAGATGGGGTAACGAAAGGGAAAGAGACTGACGAACTGTGGCAATTGAAGTGAAAGAACTCCCTGTATAAAGATAAACAAACAAAGTTTGCATTAAGAAAGCTAAGTTTAGACATCCATGATCAAATCATTTCTGATTCAATTAAATTCCAGGAAAAATTAACCTTGTGGGAAGAGATCCTTAAACGAAATGTATAAATAAAAAAAAATTAAAAAAAATAAATAAATAAAAAAAATCAGGTCATTCTTACCATGGCTGGAGAGGTCAGAATAGGATCTGCTGCCATCAACAGGGCGCCGCAGTACATGATCAGGCAGAGACGAGTAACCCTCCTCACAAGACGCCTCCTTTGGGTCCAGGGAAACTTTGGCACATTCAATCACAATGTCTTGGGTTTCAAATCTCTTCCACCTGGAAAAGGATGAATAACAAGAAATAAAATTTCAAAAATGCGCCTGTTCAATAGTACATAGACATGATATACCTGGAGAGCATTGATGCTCACCTTATTGGGTCCAGTTCATAGTCTTTGGTTCCAGTGACCAGCTCTGGATGTATCCGTACATGTTGTAACATTGGCTGATAGGGAAAAAATAGTAATAAAACAAAAAGACCTGCCACCACCAACATTAAAAAACCTTAATCATTACATTTTTATGTTAATAGTGATATGCATGGATATTTATTTCAGTTTGATTGGTGATATTTCAGTAATACGTATTCTGCAGAATTTTAATTACCATAAGAGAGAAAAGGGCTTATATCAACTCACCTTAACCACCTGCTCAAAAGTGTCCACATTTTCCCTCATATTATAATGTGCCCGCAGGTAGGACACAAAGTTGCAGGGGTACATGCCATAAAGGCGATGGAAGAGTGAGTAAACACTGGCATGAAGGTGAACTGCATACACTCCCTGAGCATGGCCTATAATAAAAATATTAAATGAAGTCATACTGCATTTTGTATTGTGACCATTATATTAACTTCTGTCAGGCATGCTAAAAGCAGTAGACTGGGACACATTTTGTTGTACATTTAATCATGTTGAATGGCAGTTTTCAATATTTTTCAGGATTATCCTCGCTTACCTGGGTTTCTCTGATTCCAAGCTGCCAATCTTCCAAAGATGTCGAAAAACTCAAAGAGGAGTTGTTTGCTGGTCTGTGGTATCATAGGTAGCAGGATAATCAGCACCAGCACTCCAGTTATAAGAACTACAATATCTGATTCAGTCTGTCAGCAGGCACCAGGGGAAAAAGACCATGAATTAGGTTTTATTTAATTATTAATTTATTTATTTTTGCTTTTTTTTTTAATCTTAGTCAACCAAGATCACAATTTTTGTTCATTACACAAATGTAAATTTACAGAAATTCATAAAAGCTCTGAGACACGGTAATACAAGACTAATTTCTCTACTAGTGTAATTCATGTTTACATAACCATTGTTAAAATAACCCTCCATATACAGGACATTATGCATTTTCAAAAACTCCCAGTTCAGAATTAGTTCTACTTGGATGGCCTTTCGTACAGTACCTTGAGGCATTTGAGCAGTGAACCGAGCAGAGGGAAGCGAGCGATCTTGTGGATCCATGGCGGCTGCTTGCGAATGACATGGCTCAGGAGGGTGAGGGTTGGTAGTCTGCAGGCCTGCTTGGCCATGCACTCATTCATCTTGTCCAAAAAATGCTTTAGGGTGAAGGAAAACCCATAATGATTAATCTGAGGTTATGACATCAAAGAAAATTGAAAAAATAAGAAGTTTTTAGCTTGAAATATGCCTCTAAATCCAAGAGCTTGAAGGCACAGAACACACTTTTACACCTTTGATACAGTGCATAATACCTCCTCCACACCATCAACCAGTGAGTGAGTACAAAGGGTTTCCTCACCTTGTCGTGAGGCTCCCTGATGGAGGACAAGATGTCGGCAGCCTGAGGAGAGCTGGTTTCCAAATAATAATCCACTAGGCCATTGAGAAGCACCGATCCTTTATCTAGCACACACATACACACACACATATATATATATATATATAGATATATATATATATAGAGAGAGAGAGAGAGAGAGAGAACATAAGCAAATAACTAACACACAGTCACAAGAAAACTAATTAGCCAAGCTTTAATACTAGTCTAAATACACACACAGTTTCAAATTAGTAAATTCAGCTTAAGTTGCCCTTAGTGCTCACAAATAAGTTCAGCTGTGCCAAAGCATTGCCAACAGGGCAGGATGTTCTGGATCAGCAAATGATGAGTTTGGCCTAAAGACAAAAACTGGCAACAGGGGTACAATGCTTCTCACTACTAGGCTATACAGCAGTGGAGCAGTCTTCTCTGAAATAATGAAGCACAAGTACTTTTGGTTGGTATTTGAGATCCACAACTTTGCAAACAACAATATCTGATCCTACTAATGCACTTGAAGCCGAATGAAAGCAAATCCTCAAAGCAGTGAGAACTGCTGAACAATTAATGCAATCTTTTCCATAAAACCTAGAGGCTTTTACTAGTGCACGAAAAAGAGGACAAACTCAGAGGAAACACTGTATGAGAAAGTTTTTGCAAACTTTAGGAAAAACTGCTAGTGTTAACAAAAGTTGTGTTTAGGTGACAAACCTGTGCTGAGATTCTCCTGTAACAGACTCCTGACCTGATCCAGTTGGTGTAAGTCTGTGGACTCCAAAAAGGGAAGGAGGTCGAACATGTTCGGCTGGTCCTTAGCCATGGCAGTGCTGTGCAGAGGGCAGAACTACAGGCTTTTTCACAGTGTATTCTAAGGCTCCGCTGTGTCAACATTGAGTGCCTGGGACAAAAACAAATTTTTATGAGACGTGAGCCAGTTTAATGCTCCAAGTAATATGACAGACTTCAATTTATGAAAACAGATGTCTGCACCAGTGTTTGTGGTTAACTGGTAGTCAAAATTTACATGTTCCAGCCTAGATCTACTCTAAACTAGGGCTGTAAAAATGTGTGGCCTGTGGACCAATGTTGGGCCCTGCAGAAGTTTGATTTGGCTCATCCTAAATTACCTAAACAAGTGAAAACACACATTTTCGTTGTATAGCTTACTAAATTCTTATGTCACGTTTAAGAATTTTAGTCATTTTGGTAACAATATATAATTTACTGCTTTAAAATATTTTGAAATGTATTGCAATGTTGCCTTTGGCCTAAAACAAACCCTGCACGATGGCGCCCCAAAACAAAATAAATTGGGAAAGTTTACAACCCCTTAAATCCTGCGAGATCCCACAAATACATTCTCTCTCATAATAAAATAACTTAATATATTTGACTAGTCTAAGTAAACACTGAAACAAATTCTTTCTTTTTTTCCCTATCACACTGGTTTATTTTAGTATATATTAAACCAGTAACAAGCTGTTAGCTCTACAAGTTTGCATCTTTTCTCGAATTTTCCATTCCACCTTAAATACGACAGCAGTTCGATTCAGAACGCTCTGACGCGTAGCCAGTTACGTTCAGAAGGCTGACTGCTGCGCCATTTAAGGTGGAAAGGAAAATTCAAACAAGGATCTACATTCAGCTTTCTCCTCTCTTTACATAATGCAAGACATTATCAAAATCATAATCGTTGTAATTAGAAAAATACAAGAAACAGATACATTAACAGATGGAAATTGTATGTATTTACATAGCCTTTTGTTTGCAAGGGTGGACAAAATTATGCATAGCCACTGACAGCCAGCAATCACAGCTAATCAGCACGATACAGGTTTAGCTCCAAATAATAATGACACTTTTCTAACAGCTACGTTTACATCCACGTGACACATGTATGATCTATCTCACTTGATTACAATGTACCACCTGCTTTAAAAAGCACTTTATTTGTGTTAGTTACCCTTTAAAAAGTGTGGACCGCCATCTTCGGCACCTCACGACCATCAGCCGTCTGCTTGCGCGGACGAAAGAAAGGAAAAAGTAGTCCGCAAAACCTCCGTGATAAGGTCCCGGGGGCAAGATAAGACACAGCGATCACGGTAACATTGACTGTTACCACCAACGAGTTTTCACCTCTAAGAGAGTCTTCAGCCACAATATCAAAGGATTACGACATCGTGTTCGCTAACGTGAAGGTATGAATAGCAGCGCAATTGCAGCCAGCTTAGACTGGCGAGTGACAGGCGATCACTGCGCATGCGCTGCATAAAAACAAATGACGTCAGTCAAGTTTATATCTCAGCGTAGGGTAGTGATATACACCAGTGTACACTTCTACACTTGATAAGAGGGTCCTTAATATATGGTAGAGGGGAGAGTTTTGTCCCATCGCTGAGAATAGAAGGAATATATATCTGCAGCACTAAATGCAATAATGTTCACATTAGGAATATTCTGAATTTACCTTCTAGAGCAAATACAGTTTGAATAATTTCCCACCCAGACTTATCTCTGTATATTTGAAATACACCTGTAGTGTAGCTTTAAAAATTACATACATTTTTATCTATGTCATTAATAAAATATTTAGATTTTCCTACCAAATGTTAAGAAATGTGGATCTTTGGAACTCTTACTTGAGAAATAACTCCCGAATGTTTTTAGATAAATTACACTTTTTATTTTTTGCCTTTAAGAAACTTGTTGATTAATGATACTTTCATGCTCTTTTTTATTTGGTAACACCAAATATATATATTTAAGGCATGCTTTAAAATTATTGTCCTCCTTAGGGAAATATTTCACCCATATATATCAGGTCTTTTGTGGATCTTTGTGTAGGCCGTGTCTTTAGACGCCTCATGTTAAAATTGAAAACCAAGCTGTGTTGAAATTGTATGTATGCCTTCCTTACATTTGAAGTTCGAAGTTCTAAAATTTCATTAAAAATTACTCTGATCTCAAAATATCACTTACATTTTCATGGTTGTCTTGAATTGAATCTTTTTGCTGGGAGTAACTTATGACGTCCTTCCAACACTGCACAGTGGACAGTGGGTAGGTGAAGACATTATTTTGGCTAATGTACAGGGTTTGGCGTTCTGAAGCATATTCTATCAGCTTGTAAGGTTAGTTTGTCACAGGGGAGGTATACATGGAGAGATAATCAGGTGCTAAGTGTTTTAGCATTTTTGTTGGACAACAAATAGCTAGAGGTTAATGCATTGACCAGTGGCTGTAGTAATAAAATAGTTAGGTTTGTGCGTGAGGGGGAATGTTTTCAACAACTAGCGCAGGCTTCAAATATTTGTAGATGGGGTGAAGCACGATATTGGAAATTGCTGGTGGATGTAGGAAAAAAGCTGCAGGTCCCAGAGTGCATTGTGTTAACTACACTGATGCTAGACATGGGGCTCTACTCTGAAAATTTTGTTTATTTCATAGAGTTAATAGTTTCATTTGAGGATGCAGTAGATAAATCATTTGAAATGAAGAAGCTGAAGTATGCTGATTTGTTATTTATTTATTTATTTATTTATTTTTGCGGCAGGCACATGTAAGAAAGGTGGAGATAGGTGTTAGGGGATTTGCTTTGTAGCCAAGTCTGCCACATGCCTGCTTGTGCAGTTCGGCATTAGGGATCGGAAACTAAAGGCAGCTGTGAAGGAGTTATCAGGACTCCAAAAAGGGGAGGAGGTTGAACACGTTCGGCTGGTCCTTAGCCATGGCAGTGCTGTGCAGAGAGCAGAACTACAGGCTTTTTCACAGTGTATTCTAAGGCTCCGCTGTGTCAACATTGAGTGCCTGGGACAAAAACAAACATTTTTTATGAGACGTGAGCCAGCTTAATGCTCCAAGTAATATGACAGACTTCAATTTATGAAAACAGATGTCTGCACCAGTGTGTTTTTGGTTAACTGGTAGTCAAAATTTACATGTTCCAGCCTAGATCTACTCTAAACTAGGGCTGTAAAAATGTGTGGCCTGTGGACCAATGATGGTCCTTGCAGAAAATTTGATTTGGCCCATCCTAAATTACCTAAACAAGTGAAAACAAACATTTTCGTTGTATAGCTTACTAAATTCTTATTTCACTTTTAATAGTTTGTCATTTTGGTAACAATATATAATGTAATGCTTTAAAATATTTTGAAATGTATTAGAATGCAGCCTGAAGAATGGCACCCCAAAACAAAATAAATTGGGTTTACAACCCTTTAAACCCTGCAAGATCCCACAAATCCATTCTCTCTCATAATAAATCAAAATAACTAAATATATTTGACCAGTCTAAATAAACACTGAAACAAATTCTTTCTTTTTTTTCCTTATCACACTCTGGTTTATTTTATTATATATTAAATCAGTAACAAGCTGTTAGTTCTAAAAGTTTGCATCTTCTCTTGAGTTTTCCATTTCCAGAAACAGCTGAAAGGTCTAGTCAGTGGACTAGGAGAGCACAGATTACTTGGGTAAATGCACTGTAGAGGTGCTATTGTGATCGTTGGTGATGTAGCATGTAAAGTTCACATGGAACTGGTGGCACTGAGTATGCATTAATGGTGCCAGTGGGGCTAAGTACAGCATAAGTCACCAGTGAGACCAATGTGAATTTACAGCTGTTGATGGTAAAGGGTACACTGTAAAGCTGGCTTGGAGGAGGGTGGGTCTGGGATGCCAGACTTCACTGTTGAGCCTTCTGGAAGAGTTGTGGGCTTAATTCAGCGAAACACCAACGAGAGGGGGTGCCTGCCTGATGACCCCTGTGAAAAGCTAGTGATACTGTGAGTGCTTTGGGTACTCATGGGCTGGGTCATAAAAGGCCACAGCAACCTTAGTGTTGAGGTGTAGGATTCAACAGAAATTTTGTGGCTGGCGTGTGGTGGGCCCTAGGTGATGCTCTAATGAATTGGCATAGGATATTTTACCTTTTTTACCTCTTGTGTATAATTCAACATTTGTTTTTAATTTTGTTTGCCACATTTTTTGCCAAACATGCCAATTTTTGTATGTTAATGTTAAGAGATTTTGTAGCCTGCAAGCAAAAAATTTGGCTTTGTTTATCATGCATTTGAAAATAAGCATATATTATATACTCAAAATATTATATACTCTTCTTTGTCAAAACAAATGCCTGGGTCCTGGGGTTCTGGGATCTATCTTCACCTCAGGTCACTCTCTAAGTTGGATGAGCTCTCCTCCCACAATCCAACACTTGCTAGTAGGTGTACTGGCTGTATGAATTTGTACACAGATGTGAGTGTGTGAGTGACTGGGTGAGTGTGTAGTCCACAGTGACCCTGATTAATTTGAAGAGGTAACAGAATATTGGAAAATTAAATTCTTCAAATAGGATTTTACCACTTTTGTGCCATTAATGCTCAAACTAGTCATTATTTTGAGCTCACAAGCACATATTATACATTGCTGTGTTGGGAAAAACAAATGCAATCTTTGAAAAGACAAAAATAGATTACTGGTGATTATGCACAGAACATTTGCAGATTTCCCACTGATATCTTAATTCCCAAAACACATTAGTCTTGGCAGACTATTTGGCCTTCAGTGATGCACAGATTAAGTATGTGATCTGTTTAGTAATTAGGCTAAATAAAATGGTGGGCTTCTATGGCTGGTTTTAAAAGTCGCATTGAATGTACTGGTAACATCTCGGTGCAATGAGCCGATCTGATGATAATGAACTGCTGTCAAGGCCCTATTAAGCCCCTTAGTTTTCATTTAGTTGGTACAAATGCAGTAATTGCTCTTGCTCAAAGGGAAGTTTTTAACCTGTTGCTAGTGTCTCCAGTGTATTATGCAGAAATATAAAATGCTAGTGCTGTTTTGATGGTATTTTAAAATAAGACTACACTTATAAAGGTTATATGTTTAAAAAATCTGTTTATTTAATGGTTATTTATTAGGTTGTTAACACTTTAAAAGTTATTTTAATATATATATTATTTGTCTTTTGTTTACTTTTGTTCTTTTATAAATAACAGGTCACAGTTACCTTTTCTATCTATGTGTTATAAAGGGTTATTCATTATATTTAATGTGTTTTACAACCTAATTATTAATCATAAATAAACAGATTAATAAAACATTTACAAACCCTTATAAATGTAGTCTTATTCTGTACCATTGTGGTACAGTGGTACCATTTTGAATAGTCAGTTGTAAGAGTGGCAGATAGTAAGTGTCATAATCCAGAACCTCAAAGTATTGAAATCAGAGATAATAAAGGTAAATATTCAAACCAATAATTATTTAGGAAAACGTTATATATATTATTTGTAGTTTGGTTTTAATCATTCTTTGTTTTTACTATTAGTACACACTTGTAAGATACCCTCTTCTGAGGTCTATAAAATTGGCTGGCTCAGGGCATACCTGCAGTCTCCATTTGGCATTTCATACTTCTACTGCTCTAGGTTACTCAACAATACAAAGATTAATAGACATTAACATTCAACATATAGGCTAAATGTTATTTTATATTAACTAAAGGTTATTTAACAACAGCTTGGTGAAACTAGACACCTTGATGGATACAAAGCCTTAAGGTCCTCTTTAAAGTGCACAGTTAGTGGTCAAGAAATTGGAAGCTTGAAAATAGAATTTGGAGACACGTAGTTCACACACAGTTTAACAATAATGGAAAGACCTTCCTGTACAGGAAAAGACATTCTAGTAAAGGAAACGGTCTACCAGTATCACTTGATCTGCTCTCAATCCAAATCATTGAATTCTGATGTTCCAATCATTTTCATGTCCACAGGTGTATAAAACCAAGCACCAAGCAGGCCTGCAGACTGCTTCTATAAACATTTGTGAAAGAATGGGTCACTCTTACACTGTAAAAATGTCTGTGAATTTTATGGTGAAAAACTGTAAAACCATGACAGTAAATGAATGTAAACTCTAAAAATGTTCTGTAATTGTGAAATACCATAAATACTTTTATCAGTCAAAACACTCATTTTAACATCTCTTTACTGTAAAAATACATTATTTCACTGTTAAACACACAAACCATTAGGGGTACTACAAGTGTCCAAGCACTGGGAGGAGCTGAGACTCATTAGGGAATTTCCCAGCATGCCTTGCTTCTCCATATTTTCTATGATTTTCAGAGTTTCTTTGTTTTTTTCTGTCTTTGAGACTTTTTGATTTTGGGTTGCATTGGGGTGATTATTTTGTGTGTGTGTGTCTGTCTGTGTGTGTCTGTGTGTGTGTGTGTGTGTGTGTGTGTGTGTGTTTCTGTGCATGTTATGACGAGATGTGTGTTGATCAGGAAGGTTCACAATCAGCCTGTGTTCCAAGTGCTGGAGTGTGGCATCCAGATACCGCACATTTCTTTGGTCCTTTTAGCAATATCTCCTTTTAAGGGCTGACTATAGGATGCAGTTTGGCTATATCTAAATACGGATATGTCTCAGTCTCCATTCTCTCATTTTCACACAATTTACATGTTAATTTTATGGCAAAGCAATGTTTCTTTCTTATTTTATGTAAATATTATGGGTTTTTAACGGTGTATATCTTTATAAGTGTAATATATATATATATATATATATGTATATATATATATATATATATATATATATATATATATATATATATATATATATATATATATATATATATATGTATATATATATATATATATATATATATGTATATATATATATATATATATATATATGTATGTATATATATATATATATATATATATATGTATATATATATATATATATATATATGTATATATATATATATATATATATATATATATATATATATATATATATATATATATATATTCTACAGACACTTACTGTAAACAAAACAGTTCTTAAATGTGAAATTTATGATTGCCAAAAATGTGACTGTATATTTTACAGTGAAATTCTGGCAAACACCAAATGGTTTTTTACCATAAATTTTACAGATTATTTTACTGTGTAGGAGCTCAGTGAATTCAAGCATGTTGTCATGATAGGATGCCAGCTGTGCAAAATGTCCAGTCATGAAATTTCTTTGCTACTAAATACTCCACAGTCATCTGTCAGTGGTATTATAATAGAGTGGAAGAGATTGGAAACAACAGCAACAAAAGCCACAAAGTGGTAGGCCACAAAATATGACAGCGCTGGGTCAGTGGATGCTGAGGTCCTTAGTGGTTGCCAACTATCTGCAAAGTCAGTCGCTAGAGATCATCACACTTAATGTTGTCTTCAGATTAGCTCAAGATCCGTGCATATAGAGCCTTACGGAATGGGTTTCCATTGCTTAGCAAGGACAATGCAAGGGTCAGATGCAGTGGTGTAAAGCAGGCCACCATTGTACTCTCGAGCAGTGGAGACGTGTTCTCTAGAGTGATGAATCACACTTATCCGATAGATGAGTCTGGGTTTGGCGACTACTAGGAGAATGTCTGACTGCATTGTGCAAAAAAACTATTTGTATTAGCTAGATACACATTCTTTCTGAGCACTAGGCACTCTTGTGGGTCGGTCAGGATAAGAGCATCTGCTAAATGCTGTAAAATATGAAATATTAAAAGTGAAAAGTTTGATGGAAGGGGGATTATGGTGTGGGGTTTCTTTTCAGGTGTTGTGCTCATTCTAGTGAAAGGAATTCTTAATGCTTTAGTATACCAAGAGATTTTGGATTTCAAATTTCATTTTCCCAAATTTGTGGAAACAGTTTGGATATGGCCTCTACCTGTTCCAACATGACTGCACACCAGTGCATAAAGCAAGGTCCATAAAGACATGGATGAGAGAGACTGGTGTAGAAGAACGATTGGGTTGAATTTGAGCGGAGAGGCATTCTCGTCCAACATCAGTGTCTGACCTCACCAGTGCGCTTCTGGAAGAAAGGTCACAAATCTTTATAAACACCCTCCTAAACTTTGTGGAAAGCCTTCGCTACCTTCCCAGAGTTGAAGCTGTTATAGCTGCAAAGGGTAGACTGACATCATATTAAACCCTATGGATTAAGAATGAGATGTCACTCAAGTTCATATATGAGCAAAAGCAGACAAGCAAAAACTTTGGGAAATATAGTTATTGTTCAGTGCTCAGAAAGCTGACTGCACCACAGCAGAGCAGATAGTATCCTGCTTGAACATCAGTGGTCTATTAGATTCTACTGTGAGGTCCAAATATCCAAAGTTCAATTAGAGTAATTATTTATAGGCTTTAATGTGATAATCATTAGACTAGTAGCACTATGCAATGTATTTCAGAAGTGAATATCCGCATGAGGATCTGCATAAAGTCAGAGACCTCTTTACTTGCTTCATAAATACAGCACAAAATTTGTCAGAACTGTAAACAATTAAGTGATAAAGAAAATGTTAAACCAGCATATAAACAGTACTTAAAACTTTCATGTTTGAGGGAAGCTTTAGATCTGAAAATAATTGGCTTTCAACTGTCAGAAAATATTAAATAAATAATGTGTAGCTTGAATTTCCCTCTGGGATCAAGAAAGTATCTATCTATCAATCTATCTGTCTGTGTATCTTTGAAAAAGATAATCAGAAAAATAAATATATTAAAAGAACATATTGTCCAGACCTCAGTATCCCTTTATTCTTGAGCTATTAGTTGAATTGAGAGAAGCAGAAAAGGCAGCCAACTTCTTACCAACTTGTTGGTGACCATTATTATGGCCAATCTAGGTAGAGAAAAAAATCTCAAAGAAAATATTAATGTCATCCATTCATTGTCTGTAACCGCTTATCCAGTTCAGGGTCGCGGTGGGTCCAGAGCCTTCCTGGAATCACTGGGTGCAAGGCGGGAACACACCCTGAAGGGGGCACCAGTCCTTCAGAGGGCGACACATACTCACACCTTCTGTCACACACTCACACCTACTGACACTTTTGAGTCACAAATCCACCTGCCGACGTGTGTTTTTGAGTTGTGGGAGGAAACTGGAGCATCTGGAGGAAACCCACACGGACAGGGGGAGAACACACCAACTCTTCACAGACAATCACTCTGAGCAGGGTTTGAACACCAGAATCCTGGAGCTGTGTGACTGTGTGACACACTACCTGCTGCACCACCGTGCTGCCCTATTTGAATGTCATATAGGCAGACACTGATTTTTAGAAGTTTGGAAAATGATCCCTGCAAATATCCTACAGATTTTTAGAAGTAGACCTGTTGAAGACCCCACCTGTGGTGTATAGACATTCTCTCCAAGATTATCCCAGCACAGTGCTTCACAGTTATGCTAACATCAGCTACCTTTGCTGGCACCCACAGACAGACGTTTTTGTTGGCATGGGTGCGCATTCAGTTAATCAGAAACACAAGATCATTAAATGGTAGGCTTCAAAGTGCTATTGTTCCATCTGAGAGCACTAAGTAATGAAGTATAAATCCAAGCCTGGCTTTAAGAGGCATTGTGATGTTCTTTCTAATGGAAATTTAATTTCTTTCTCTTTATCTAAATAGCTGGCAAGGCTTACCGAGGGGAAAGGTCAGAGTGCACCTTTATACTAACTCCTACATGGAAATCCGTATAATTGGTGATTTCTCTTCTGCTGCCTGGCTCATATTCCTGTGCTGCACTTCTGTTTACATTTAATAATGGGATTATTTACAGTGGAACAAACCATTACTCTCCAATCCAGTAAACACAGGCCTCATTTCTATACTGAGAACTAAATGTTCATGCTTACCATTAGGAAATTATATGGCCCAATAATTCTGGCTTTGCTTGATAGTCTCGTGGAAGAGCATGAAGTAATTGCATGTCTCCTAGAGTTCTCAGTCTGGACAGAGATGGATAAAGGGGCACAGTCACTTTGGCTATGACTGGACTGAGTATAAAACACCAATAGTCATTATGTTCTGTTCTCTCTGACCTTGTTCTCCTATTCTCCTGAGTACCTCCTTAATATATTTAACCTAGAAAGGAAGCATGCTAAGAAACAGTCTGGTCTAGGAAACAAATGTAATTATGAATATCAAATGTTATTTAAAAAACATGTAATAATAATAATAATAATAATAATAATAATAATAATAATAATAAAATCTATATTCAAAATCAGAGGACATGAATGGTTACTGGATCTCAGTTATTTTCATTGAATTATTCATTAGAAACTGGTGTTCACAGACTAATTTGTTATCATATTTTATTGTTAGAGTTTAGGAAGCCCTTATATAGAGCACATCCTATAAAATAATAGTACCAATAAGGGTTTTACTATTTTTACATTCATCAATGTATTATAGATTGTGGATCAGAGGGCTGTCAGTGAGTAAACAAGCATGCAAAGGCATGATACTGCTTACAGAATTGTCTAATTCAGGTCCAGAAATTAAAAATCCAGTTTCCTCTCCCCTGCCCTGACACATCTGATGCTGGTTAGAGAAGCCAGACAGTGTTAAAGAAATCCTGGGGAGGATTTTAACATGTAACATTTACTTTTGCCATCTCTGTTACAGAAACATGCTCACCACATCCATGTTTTGACCACACAAAGATGTACATCTACAAATAAAGGATGTCGTTTTTCCCTTAGAATTATTTGATTTATTAATTATTTACTTTTCTATGAAGAGAACAATAACTGATATATGCTTTTAAATTTGCCTAGCTTGCTTGCTCATCCATGAGGTGGAGCTGTTTCTCTGTTTCTATTAACTCTCTGCAGTTAAGGCTTTCCCCACCCCCTCCCCGCAACACCCTTTCCAATCTCACACAGCAGTACCACATTAATCCTACTAACATCTAACTGTCAACCTAAACAACAGTGTCCATTTGGTCTAAAGCACCAGAAAAGATTACACTGTGATTACACACAGAGTGCCTCCACATCAGAGCTGAGTGTCTTCTAAGCTTTTAGCAAAGGCCAAGAATAAGACTCTTCTTCATTCACAATTCTGCTCATGCTTAATGTAATTATTCGGAGCAAATAAATTTAAAAGTTACTGAGAGACATATTTACTATCTCAACATCATAGCTATGTTGCATCATAGTAATGGTTTTCAGTTTTAGTTTCACTGATATATCATGTGCATCATATACATATTAATCTTCTGTTCAATCAGTTTGGACCATCCCTGTTTAAAGTAAAAAAACGATGTGTTCCTTCTGGAAATGGCCAGGTCTGAGAGACATGCTGTAGTATTAGGGGAGTGAGATTGCTGCTAAACATATCTGAGCTAGATTAATCTAATCTTAATGCAAACAATGTCCGTGTGTGTTTCCTCAGAGTGCTCTGGTTTCCTCCCACAGTCCAAAACCACACATTGGTAGGTGAAATGGTGACTCAAAAAAGTGTCCATAGGTGTGTGTGTGTGAATGAATGTGTGAGTGTGTGGTGCCCTGTGAAGGACTGGCTCCCCCTCCAGGGAGCCTTGCGCCCAGTGATTCTGGTTAGGCTCTGGACCCACCGTGACCCTGAATTGGATAAGCGGTTACAAATGAATGAATTGTGAATCTTGGTGAAACAACAAATGTCAGAGTGAAGATCATTTATGTTGCTATAGATATGAAAAGATATGTAAATGAAAAACTATGGTCTACTTCATTCATTCATTCATTATCTGCTTATCCAGTTCAGGGTCGCGGTGGGCCCGGAGCCTACCTGGAATCATTGGGCACAAGGCGGGAATACACCCTGGAGGGTGCGCCAGTCCTTCACAGGGCAACACACACTCACACATTCACTCACACACCTATGGACACTTTTGAGCCACCAATCCACCTACCAACGTGACTGCGACACTAACTAAGTGAATATATAAATGAGTGAGCAATATGCCAGTTTCATAAGGTGCTTCAAAAAAATGAAAAGGTTATACCTTACGATGTATTAGTGTGTGCCTCACCCTCAGCTACTGACTAAGCAGGTTTATTAACTTCATAACTTTTAAAATATTCATCAAATTCTGCCCCATTGTATAATTTGAGTACAACACTGTATTGAATCCTATCAGTAAATCCTAGCACTGATTGTGTGTTATTACTTTGAGCTAACAGCTGCAGTAACTGCTTATGGTTTGGGTTTCCAAAGGCACCATCTTCCTGGCTCCTCCTTTTATCAGCCAGAGCAGTACACACAGTGTGGACTCTTAAATGCTGTATGTGCCTGAAATGTGCTTAAGTTTGCAATCCAGTTCTTTTAGTATGCCATTTGGAGCTATGGAAAAGTGTGTGTCAGAGGAGATAAGAATGCTCAGCTGAACCGTCTTCTCCTTTTTTGGCCCTAATGGGGATGGAGCAAACTGTGACTGTTTTGTGTTGAGCGAGACAATTGCAAGAAACAGCCACCTCATTTAGGGACACTTAAGAATAATTAAAGAGACATTCAGGGTGAAGCCTTTTTGCATGGGGCGGAGCTGCTTAAATTATGCAGAAGCTACAAAAGAAGTCAAATAAGCATGTCTCAAATGGAAAGTAGTCGGAAACATTCCTGCCTAATTTGAGCTGTGTTCGTGCTTTAGCGTGTAATTATGGATCAGCCTCTAATGGGCCCTTAAACATATCCAGAGGCAAAATACCTTGTGGAAAAAAGAGGGCTACTCTTACTATTTATATGTTTAACTCTCTAATCAGAGTGACTCATTTTATAATAATGTATAATATATCTTATATAACTATGTATAATATATAATATATAATAAATAATATATATTTATACGACCAATTTCATTTTAGTTACAGAATCTTGAACAATTTTACATTGGAATACAATTAAAGAATTTAAACATAAAATCATTATGGTCAAAATGGAAATAACAACCCACTTACAAACCGGAGAAAATCAGTCACCATGCTTCTAATCATATGTACATTATGTGTCCAAAGATATACAGACACCTCTTATAATTAGTCAGTTCAGCTACTTTAAGATGCATCTACTGAGGACACAGAAATACAACTGAGTTTGTAAAATCTCTTTATAGAAATTGTAAAAGGAAATGAGATGCTATGAAGCAGCTCCACATGAGCATACATTCATCTTCCTCAATGCCGAGCATGAGCTAATGGTTTACAACCCCCCAAGCATTGGAATGTGAAGCAGTGCAGTGCATTCTCTACAGTAAAGCAGTATTTAATACATTTGGTATGATCTGAACAGGTATTTGGGAACCAAAACAGTATATTTCCCCTTTAATCTTCTTGTGGTTGAATTCCATTAAATCCTCGCAGCAACATTTGCAAACCTGTGAAGCAAAAATAATAGGAGATTTTGATAAATGCAATGCATAACATACCTGTTAAAACTCTTCAAAATAAACGGTGAGCAGGTGTTCTCAAACATTTGGCCATATGATTTAATCTTAAATTTAAAAACATCTATGGAGCTAATATTTCTAATAAAGAGTTTAGGAGCTATATCAGACAATGGTCTTCCACCGTATGAGCTATAAATTGTCTTAGGGCTTACAGGTTGATCAGATTAAAATGAGAAAAAATGTGTATAATAAAAAGCATTGTACCTGGATCACTGTAGTATAGCATGCATATGTGCATGCAGAGAATGATGTTGCAGTGAAATCACGCAAGGAGCACTGGAGCACACAGCAGGGCATGTGGACTCTGCAGCGTGATCCAAGCTGACACTTTGAGAGCCGAGACCTAGTTTGAAAACGACTCTAGTCGTATCATTTATTGAGAGCCTGAAGCATCTCAGGCCTGGGATTTGGTGTTAGTGGCTGCTGCCATGTCTCTTGCAGGGCCTCTCACACTTTCTGCTGTGCAATCTACTGATTCCAATTCAGCCAATGAGCACACAAATGGCCTCCTTCCATAACATGAGGAGACCAGGCTGAGCGGATAATGGGCTGGAAGAAAAAAGTTAAACGGCTTGTCCTGGAAAGAGACGGAGTGATGTTTGATGTGCGTGGTGCATTCTTAGCCTCAGCCCTTTGCTTGTTTATGCCTCGGCTTGGACTGATGTCATGCCTTCAGCCCCCTAGAGAATGACTAACATGCAGTACACAAGCCAGCATTTATGTGTGTACATATGACTAATCTGCCCTCAATATGTGCTTTTTTGCCTTTGTGTGCACTGTGCGGACTTGTAGATCCCATCCTTGCGATTACCAATCAATTAATCACTCTCTGTGGAGTTACAGAGGGAATTCGTCAGCGTGTGCATGCACATCATTCTCCATACATTATTGTTGTGGACAGAAAATTTTGGCTGAAGGTGGCCCCTGTAAAGGTTGAATTGTAAGCTCAGCTGACTGCATATACATACATATATATGTCAAGTGGGGCTAAAAACAAGGTGTGCACACAAGAGACTGAATTTCAAAACAGGGAAAGGTTATCAAAATTCCAGCCATGTCTGACTTTAGCTGCAGAATTTCTCTTTCCATGGCTGTGGGTGATACAGTCCCAGCCGCCAGTAATGATGTAATAAAAATGCAACCACCCCACCCCCCACCCCACCCCCTTGACTGAAACACAGATGATTCTCCCACGTTATTTACTATTAGCCAAACTCAAAGGTTTGAATGCAACGTCTTTGAAACATTACCTTCCAACCAGACACTTTGCATTGGCTCTTTTATGAGGATCAAAAGCACTTCTCATAATTGTAAGTTATGCTGTCTGGGATGAAAAAAAAAATGAGGAGACTTGCACCTCCAGCCAGAGATGCTTGTTTCCTTGGCAACGGGGGTCTCGCTGAGTTTCCCCCATCACACTGCTGCTGCTGCTGCTGCTGCTCCTGTTCCTCTCTGTCTATTGCATGGAGTGATGGATGGAGCAAATGCTGCCATTGATTATTCCTAAGAGGAAGCATCCTTCTCTGCTTTATTCTATGCTGTAAAACAAGTGCTGCTCTCCATCCATAATGCCTATAATGACACACATACACACACACACACACACACACAAACACACACAAACATAAACTAAATGAAACGCAGCTAAGAAAGACTGTAGCTTATACTGTGGCGCTGTCAGATGGTGTGAAGGTGCAGACAGATGATGGATGGAAACTGCTCTAAGAAACACAAGCGACAGCAAACAATCATTAATGGAAGTTCATATTTAAAAAAAAAAAGGAGAAATATTATATTTGGCTATACGTGAACAGAAATGTTGTTTTGAGGGGCTTTGCCTTTCTGTTTGTGTGGTGGGGTAAGGCTCATGGTTGCTAAGGAATGAAAGTGAATCATTTAACCCTTAAAGGGGAACATCACCAATTTCCAACATGTTTACACTGTGCATAGCATGAGATGTAACGTCATTCAGAGTGGGTTGATTTGAAACACTGTTTTCTGACAGGCTTTTTCTCTAAGATGTAAATCATTTAAAAACAAAAGCAAAGCAAATGAATTACATGCAGGAAAGTGTGAAGCAAATTTTTCAGATTTACCATTAATTAATTAATTAAATGGCTGCATTTTCATTGTAGACATATTCATAATACCAGTGTAATCTGAGTTGTTTTCTCCATGCACAATTTCCCATTAAAACACTCTGAATCTCAATGACTGAATTGTGTATCTCTAAAGAATCAGAGGAGCGTAATGGAGGAGATTTGTATTTTAGGACAGCTCTTGACGTCTTCTAAATAAATGGCTCTTTAATAAAGGCAGCGTTTCAGTGTGGAGCAATGGACACTCAGATGAGCCGTCGTTGTGTTGGAAAACCTGTTGTAAAATGGTTTTAAAGAAGCATTTAATGATTGTATATAGAGCCCAAAAAAGTGTTCCACGCATAGAACCCGTTTTGGTAATATAGTTTAATAAATATAATGCAATAATCTATCATGACAGGCGCGTGAAGTAGAGAGGCTTATGGTTTCTCCCCTGTGACACGTTTTCATCGCGTTCATGCAAATATTTTCGAGACTGCTCGAGCGTGTGAGGCGTAATGAGGGCGGGAGCGCGCGTCAGTGCGCGGGCACGGCGGCAATCAGTACCAAGGACAGCGGCGCGCTCCTGAGCGCCAGGTCACTACAGAATTCTGCATTGTTTTCACTTCAACTGAGGCAAGAAGACGAGCTGCTTTCGAATTGTTTCTTCTATTCCGCTCCGTATATTCATCACTTGTTTGTGAATTCAGCTTCACCGCGGAGTGAAAGAGCAGACAGTGGTGAATATCAACAGGAGCACGCGTCGTTAACACCAGCCTTTGCTTAACGGGCTGTTAACAGGATTTTTTTTTCGTTTAAGAATTGCCTTTGCACAAAAACAATTGGACCATGCACGTGCCCACAACGTGAATACGTTCTTGCTTTCAGCTCAAGGTTGAGGTGGGTGAACCTCTATGGAACAGCTCAGGCTCAACAGGGCTCAATGACTGTATGATTTTAGGACCGTGATCTGAGGCAAAAAGGACAACAACAAACAAACAAAACAAAACCATCATGCGTCTGGTTCTGTTCGCCTTCCTCGTGTCGTGCTCGTGCGCTCGGGGCGGCTGCGAGCCCAAGATCGTGAACATCGGGGCCGTGCTGAGCCAAAAACGCTTCGAGCAGGTGTTCAAAGAGGCAGTGAGCCAGGCCAACAACATCTACGGCAAAGACAAGTTCAAAATGAACGCGATCTCCGTCACACACAAACCCAACGCCATTCAGATGGCACTCTCCGTGTGCGAGGACCTCATCTCCAACCAGGTAAAAGTGCAAACATTGCCCACTTTACACTGGACTCACTCTCTACTACTACATATCATCACTGTCAAAAAGCCATATGTCGATTTTTCTACACCCTTTTGAATCCAGCAGTTCTCTCGCACCAAATGGACCAGTAGAAATGCTCCAAATGATAAGGAATGAAACCTGGAATGTAATCTCTGTGTGTGTTTTTCTTTGGGCAGAGACGATTTGACTGGTTTAATCCTAGAAGGATTTAGTATAAAGTACTGCATTTTTGAAAGGAATAACAGCTGCCATGATAAGCAACATATTTCTCCATTAATCACGGGTATTAGACCCTGATATTCATTTGAAAGTGGTCTAATTTGCAATACAACTCTTCCCAAGTATCGCTACTGTAAACATACTGTATTGTACTGACTTCCCAGCTGCCAGTAATTTATGGAACTAACATTACATAACAGTAACATTAAAAGAAAATACTGCTGCAGAATATGTTGTTTTTCTAGAATGAAAAATTAATGTCTACCTGTAGGATCAGACTGCATAGGTTTAATTCAATACTTAAACAAAAGGGCAGGGTTGTTTGCCAGATGATTCTCAATAGTATTAGGTGTTCTTCACTGTTCCCCACAGATATGACAGAAACATATTTAAATGGCTCTTTATCACAGAGAACTGAAAAAAAAATGATGCACTCAAATTGTTAACAGGCATATTTATAAATAAATATTTTTGAATCATTTTGCCTAAAAGGCTCATCTTTTTCCATTTAATTATGCTTCAATGAGCATCACCTCGGGCTTGTATGAGGAAATTTGCTTTTCATTGTGTCACTTTACAAATAATCAAATCAGGTCAACTTAGCTGTATTACCAACTCAAACTACATACAAAGAACAATACAAAGAAATACAATATTCATTGTGCAATATACATTGTGCAGGGATTATTTGCCTTGAGGAAATATATAGCAACTATGCAGCTCACTCAGCCTATTAAGACCACTGCATCTAAATTGAATGGTTCAGTTTAGGGAGCCAATCACTATATACCCTGTTTATGGACATTCAACAGGATCCACTACAATGTCATATTTCTGAGCAGATATGTAGAAGTTGAGATTTCCAAACCAGCTGTAGAGATTAACGGCTGTGCTTATAAGATGGTTGTGGGGGGTATTTAGCTTTGAGGTCCCTGGTGGCCCATTATGGTAGTGTATGAGGGTTCGCAGAGCGGTTAATCAAACACTTAAAGCAGTATGGAGGAGTTGTGCACCTTTCAATGAAAAATGTAAAACGAGGCCAACATGGCGTCGCCCCACGGATAACAGCTGCTTTGTTCTGGTGGGAAGAGCACAGGCAGAGTATTATAGAAAGATGGAGAGAGAGAGAGAGATTAGAGTCCAACACAGCAGCATGGATTATCATACATGCACTTACTCACAGACCACACAAACGCACACTAGTTTGTTTCATGTGGCCTTTTTCACTGACTTATTACTGTACACAATTCTGTCACTTATCTGCTCCTAATTCTTAATGTTGTGGGTTTATACAACAAAGACTGTCACAGTTTATCTCCCAACCTCTATCATTTTACTTTTAAAATCAAGTTATGTGCCTTTAAAACTGAACTGATACAGATAAATGTAACAGCATGTAAAAACAGGTAACATTGCAAGGTTACTCACTGCAGTCATGCCACATTGACCTAAGTGTTTAAATCTGCCTACTTTTTTTAAAGCTAAATCTCAAATCCTAAAACTATTGATTTCTACACACAAATGGTTTAAATGGTTAAATATAAAGGGTTTCCATAAGGCATATAAAGCAAATTTTGGGAGTAGACACCATTATTTCATGGCATACAGTGTATAGAAATGTGTAGTCCTTTCATTGTAGGTCTATGGCTTTAAAAATATACTTGTGAAATGATGAAATCTTTATGATGAAAGGAACATTATGAACAAGAAATCAGAGATTTCTGTGATGTCAAAGGTGTATCATTATGTCAGAACCATATAAGGAGGCCAATTAATTGTTCAGGGTCCAGTCCCCCACCAAAGATTCCCACTGCTTCTCTAGTAAGGCCAGCAATAGAAACATTAATATTTATACTGCTGTATTTGAGATACCAGGTGCTGATATTTAGTACAATTACTTTTCATATTTCTACTTTATATTCTCTTTCTAATAACAGTCCTCCACCCTCAGGTTTATGCCATTTTGGTGAGTCATCCACCCCAGTCTAATGACCATCTGACCCCAACACCAGTGTCCTACACTGCCGGATTCTACCGCATACCAGTGGTGGGACTTACCACACGCATGTCCATCTACTCGGACAAGGTGAGTGTGTGTGCTGTTCTGCAAGAGCACAATGGCACCAGGACCTGGGGCATTCACTGCTGAGCTCCCATTTACATTCCTCCTCCATCCTGCTCTCCTTGTCACAGATGCTATCTGTCCTTGTCAGCTGTCAGTAGAGTTATCTTTTTAAATGTGTCCCACATAAAAATCTGCATGTCAAAATACTTACTAGGGGGGACTGTTTTATATGGGTGAATCCTTGAGCAAGTATGGTCAGCTTTATTTAATTTTTTTGTTGATTTATTGATTTCGTATTGAAGGGGTGGGGCTAGGTCGAATGATTATAGGTCACAATAACCCAGCCTGTGACAGAGAGAAGCACCAGCTATAGGTAGTAAATATTTTGATTTGGGAGGTAGCTAATGTACCGTCATACAGTGTGACTGTCCTCATTTTATTATACTGAAATATATAATAGCTGAATATTTTACCGAGTCATATAAAAATAAACGACATGGGCTGATGTTAGCAACATTAGGATGTATGGCAGTGAGCACATCCGGGCTTTAGCCTACACAAGAATGCACAACGACCTGCACACGAATCCAAAACAATTTACTATATTCACTTTAAACCTTGATAAAGCGTTAATAATACAAAGTAAGCTCCAATCCACCATTAAACGATGTTTCAAACGAAAACAGCATGAGACTTTTTGCCTTCTTTCTAAATAGAGCTGCTTTGTTTTTAGCCTTGCTAATGCTAGCAGTTAGGCTACTACCTGTTACGTGTAGATTTAATATTATATATAAACACGACTGTTGTTTGTTTATTTATTTATTGTTAGAGTACATATCATGAGCATGTCTGTTTGGAAACTAAAAGTGTTCCAAAACAGGCACATTCACACAGCCAGGATTTCTTACATCACAAACCTAGGACCCAGTCCAAGTCAACTTGCAGGATAGGCTTTAGAGATGCTGGCAGGCAGTGGAGTGTAAGCGTGGACTGATTGGATATTTTTAGATCCACCTGCACTGAATGAATTTGAAAGTGTTGAGTTTTATCTAAGCTAATTTTAAGGCGTAAGGAGATTTTTTTATGTTAGTTTGATTAACATGGAAGAGTTATTAATGCCTTAATTGATGGAGGGGATTTTTTAAAACAAAATATTAAACTGGGAAACAGTTGACCCTAGGGAACACAGGGCCTTGGGGAAAATAAAACCCTGCAAACATATATATCCTCCCCATATTTGTGTACCACAGAGAGCAATAGCAACTATTTAAAAGTACCAAACCTTTTCCCCAAAACAGACTTATGTTTAAACATATTCATTTAAAGTTTAAGCTGAAAGATGCTGAATATACTTATGCTGCAGTTCTATGAAGTAGTTTATATCTTGTAATTTTTGATCATCTCTATGTTTTGGAAAGTTAGCAAATAGAACATTTAGAACCAGAACTCTTGTTTCCCAGAAGTAGGTTTTCCGCAATGGAATGCTATGTTTGAATTATTAAAATGTATAGAGTCTGACTTACAGCAACACACTAGCATTTTGAGCGTTTTCCCTTGTGGCATGTTGACTGAGTGAAAGAAGGTAGCTGGAGTTTCTGGTGAATTAATTACAGTTAAAGTAATTAAAAATCTCTAGACTGTTGCAGCCTGCGAGGCTTTTGCCATGCCTCTGGAGGGTAACCAGTCTCTCTCTCTTTAATTTTTTCAGAGTATCCATCTCTCTTTCCTGCGTACAGTTCCTCCCTACTCTCACCAGGCTCAGGTCTGGTTCGACATGATGCGCGAGTTCCGCTGGAACCACATCATCCTGATTGTGAGCGATGACCACGAGGGCCGTGCGGCCCAGAAGAAGTTGGAGACCTTGCTGGAAGAGAGGGAGACGAAGGTGAGGTGCAGGGAGTCACTGGCACGTATGGGTGCGTGCTGTGTGTGTGTCAGTGTGCACCTGTAATCAGTACCTCAGAGGTCCTCTATGTACGTTAACTGTTTCCTTTTCTGTTTGTAAACACATTTCTTTCCATTGGCTAACATTATTTATGCCAGAGGCATCAACAGCGTCTTAAGTGGTTTTTATCTGCAGAACTTTGTACTTTTTCTACTCATCTCACATTGCTTTTTGCCATAGTCAGATTTCTCCTACGTGTCTTTCGATCCACAAACAGGAGCAAAATGAGGGACTTAACCTGGGGCTGTGCAAAAAATCAATGGCAGGGACATGTGGGTATTTAATTACAGTGTGTGGAAGGCCTGAGGGCTGTGGGCATTGTGTGGGAGATTTTTTTCCCCCAGATCTATCCATTATGTTTAAAGCTATAGCTGATGCCTGTTGTCTTTAACAGTTTACTTGTAGTATTAAATGATAATACCATAGTGTTACTGTTTGTGGACATTACTGCTATCTTTATAGATTTACAATCTTTTAGGTGCTATGCTACTAACCCTAGCTTTTCAGAAACAGTCTGTGTATGTGCAGAGCAGAATGCTTGTATCTCTAGCCCTCTGAATATATTTGGAATAGCCTCAATGTCATTGTAATGTCGTTTGCAGCAATGGCAGCCTCAAGGCCTGCTCATTTTAAATGCAGCTATCTCTTGCTATTCCAGAAAACCCATCAGGGAAGCTTGAACCTCATAAAATCAGAACAGGCTGCTTGCGTTTACTGTCTGATTTTAACAAGGCTCTGTCAATGCTGTGATCATGTGATTATTGAAATGATGATGAGTTATGGTTTTCATTAGTTTTGTAACACATTAGGTTGGGCAATGATATCTGAACCATATTGCTAATGCCAGATATTTGCTTAAAACGTCCATTGAATGGGTGTTTAGATTTGATTAGTATTTCAAAATGAAAAAATAGTGGTTATTTTGCTAAGCAAGAGCAGACCATTTAGATGAGTATTCTCTTTTACATTTGTACCCATGTAGAAATCATGTTTATATATTTTTGTCTGGAGATAAACTAGGTGTTTCTAGTCCCAATTTCTGCATTTTATACATGGCACTGTTAGCTAATCAATATATATGTATGGGAAGTGTACTGGATACCAATAATATCCCTTAATACGTATATCAGTGTGTCTTTAGTAATTTTGTGTCTTCAGTTTTCTGACCCTGTGATATGAATTATAAATGTGTGAGTAGCTGTTGAACAATTAGTCAGTATTTTATTGATCAGTTTGCTTTTAAACTTGCATAAAGATGCTGCTTGGTACTTGCATGTTGTAAAACATACAATTGTTTTACAGCTTCTAGCCAGACAGCAACCATTCACTTTTGAAAAGCTTTATCAATTTTCAAGTTACGAAAAAAAAAAAACCTTAAGGCCAAATTTTTAACACCATGGACAAAAAGTTGTAACATTTTTATTAGTCACTAATACAGTTAGCTTGAAATGGAGTGTCTTTGCACACATCCATCCCCTGCATTTGCTCTGTGAGGGATAATGTGCAGATTAAATGCAAAAGACAGATAGCACAGCACGACTAGTGCTCTAAATGTGTGCACAGATTTCTGGCTTTTATATCTTCCATTTTCTTTGTAAGGCATGAAATGAGCTGACTCACTGAGGACGGCTACAACAGAGAGACTGATTAGAACCATGAAGTGTTGAATAGATTATGTCTGAAACTGAAAAGTGCAGTTTATCTTGATGAAGCACTCTGGATTTTCCCTTTAGTTTAGGCCATATGTCTGGTTTTGCAGATCCCATGGTGGTGATAAGTTATGCTTCAGGGGCTGCAGTTTTGTTTTGTGGTAGACTTTTAAAGAGATAGATGTTGGTGCTGGTACCTGCAACTATGTTACTCATTTGACCTTAGACCTCACTGCACAAATTATTTATAAACTCTAATATTTATTTTTTTAAAAATCATAAATTAATTCACTAGAGAATATTAAACTGCAGAGCTCTCTGAAGACCATAAGTGGCTTGCTTTCTTAACCATTTAATTAACTGCAGGTTAAAGCAGGCAAAAATGACTTTTCGGACAGTAAAATGGATATTTTTCACAGGACCATTACCGTAGGGGGTGGGAGGGTGGTATTTGAACAAAATGTCACTTATTAGTAAGTGACATTCATAATAAAATGAAGAACTGTCTAGAGCTGTCCGTTTACTGTGATCTTGATGTTTTTGCAAGCCCCAGGGTTATAGTTTCCCAGTTTGAAGCAGAAAAGTGGAGATTTTGTTGGAATGCTTTACTGCACACCATTTATACCTGTTTATAATATTCTTCTGTGTCTGCATATTTTCTCTGTGCACATTATTCATCAGAGTAAAAACAGGAACTATGAAAACCTCGACCAACTGTCCTATGACAACAAGCGAGGACCCAAGGTATATTTGCATGGTCAATGCACGCCGCCCAACAGTTATCTGAACGTAGCAACTAGAAGCCACTCCAAAAAAAAAAAAGAATTAAAAAACAGAAAAAAAAAGAAAATCAACAAAACAGATTCCAGAAATTCCTTATCCTGCTAGCACGTATATTTATGTTGGGTTCTTTTTATGATTTCAATCGAGAATGGGTTATTTTTTATTTTAAAACGTATAATTTCAGCAAAAGAATCGCCCCTTTTTACCTCCCACTTTTTAATTTTTTTGTAAACAAATGCATGTACTGAAGCCAGCAAGATTTGCAAGTCTATTCTTTTGACACAGTGCGTGGAGATCTGGTCGTGTGGGACAGGCACAATCCAGATGTTACTCCCACCTTTCTGCAGCATTACTGCCTTTTTAATTTTTCCTTTGGGAAAGAAGCCACCACCACCACCCTGCTCCCCCCTTCCTCCACCCGGTTTTTGCTTTCCGGTTGCATCAATCTTCTTCTCCCTTTTCCTCTAACATGCACGCTCTTCCTTGGAGTCTTGTTTCCCTTCAGTTTGCATGCTGACAAAATGAGAATTTTTTTCTCCTCCAAGCTTAATTTTTTTCATTTTAAGCTGATTTTCATGGAAATTTTTTATTCCATTTTTCCCAATCCCTTAAAAAAAGAAAGAAAAAGTGAGGAAAAAAAAAGAAGTGAGAGCGCTGAACAGAGCATGGTTCAGGGTAGCGATGAGTCAACCACTTGACTAATGTTGTGTCCCAATCCCAGGCAGAGAAAGTGCTCCTGTTCAGCCAAGACACAAATCTGACTGCTCTGCTCCAGGAGGCCAAGGAGCTGGAGGCTAGAGTCATCATCTTGTCTGCAAGGTGAGCTCATTTGTTATGTGGTCAAATGCAATAGAAACGCCAGCAAGAAATGAAACTGTACAAGATCTGAATTAGAAACTAAATCAGACATTTGGTAGTTTTCAAGACATTTGACATTTTATTTAGAATCCTGCATTGGATGCATACCTGTTTATTCATTACATTACATCATTACATTTTAATATGTAATAGCTTTTATTTGGATGTAGTGTATGCTTTAGCATTTTGAATCCAAAGGTGCACTTTAGAGGGGCTGTGAAGAACAGGGGTGGAGAACTCTAGTCATAGAACACCAGATTCCTGCGCTGTGTGGTAATTTTCCTGTTCAGACACATCTGCTTCAAGTCATTAATTCATTGACAGGTAGAACAGGTAAAACATGGCTTCCTAACCCCTGCCATAAAAGACTACATTTGCTTCATTTTAAACATATTTTATTTCCTTCTCTAGCCATCGATCAAACCTTTAAAACCAACCTGTTTTCTTCAGAAAGACATTAGAAATTATTTTAAAGATATCCCCTAAGTACTCAAAAATGTCTTAGATGTAACTCTAGATGTAATATGCCATTAGCCCTGCCCTCAGTTTATTATGTAAGAAACCCTGACTATCTGACTCAATTACTTTGAGACTGTCTGCAGTTTCAGTATATCTGCATAATATGTTTTTAGCAGATATCAAACACATGGTCATTTTAACAGTGTAGAAAAAATTACTGGAAAGTGTCTTTAAAACAATTTAAAAGTTTTCAAGTTTCCAAATTTAAAAATAAAATTCCAAAATTATATTTAAGTCTAGTAATTGACAGAATATGGCTTAGCTGAGTTTCAAGCATATATTTCAATAAAAGGGTTCGCCTCCATAGTAATAAGCAGTAATTTTGCCATCATATTTGAAAGTAAATAGTCTGCTTATTTACTACTATGTGGGAAAAAAAAATCACAAGCCATTTGCATCTCATGTCCATTTTGTACACAAGGGATCAGTAGGGACCTCCCAAATGTCAGATTTTGTGTGTGAGGAGGTGTTATTGCACTTTTAACACAACAATCAGCTTGACATTGGAGGCATCTACACTGCATTGATGCCAGCACTAACAACCTCTATCCAATCACAGTGAAGACGAGGCTGCAGCCATTTACAAAGCAGCGCGCCAGCTCAATATGACAGGCTCTGGATATGTGTGGCTGGTCGGAGAAAGGGAGATGTCTGGTAAAGCACTGAGTGAAGCTCCAGATGGTATGTACTACTCCTTCACTCCATCCCTCTCTCTCTCTCTCTCTCTCTCTCTCTCTCTCTCTCTCTTCCCCTCTTTCTCTCGCACAGACTGTGTAACAGATTGGACGTGTTGGCCTTAGAGCTTTTTATACGATTACAGTTTGCAATCCACATCAGCAAATCAGTGTTTGTGGCGTACTTGGGTGTTTAAACGTTTAAACATCTAGATGTTTAAAGGTTTTAAACACTGTGATCTCTCTGCTCATTGTACTGTGTGCTCTGTCTAACGTTTAATTTGTTTCATCTTTTAAGTGTGTGTCCTTTCTTTCAGTAGACTACAAAATGATGCAATAGAGAGTTGTGGTAATCCAATATTGGTTTGAATGCGTGTACATTTTGTACTGGTTTGGCTGGTCATGAGTTTATTTATAAGTGGCGCTTTGCTACCTCCACATTGAAGTGTGAATACGATGGTAAGCTACAACCGCAATTTCTTTCTGTCCTGGCTTCTTTACGCACATCCATGTAATCTTCACATCAGTGTGCTTTCAGTGCTTTCTCACCCTGTCCTAATCCCATCCCCTTTCCTCCACCCATAACTTATGATGTCCCTCCTGTTTGCCCTCAGGCACTTTGTTATACTATTGAATAATTCTATGCACGTCTGTATCTGTTTCTTAACGATTGTTGCCTTGGACTGAGAATCTGTTCTGAGTTTGTGGAACATTGCCCAACACCATGTAATGTTGTCAACTGGACAGGCTTGCTCGGCCTCCAGCTAATCAATGGCAAGAACGAGACCGCGCACATCTACGATGCGGTGGCAGTGGTGGCCCAGTCCATACAAGAGCTCTTTGAGAAGGAGAATATCACAGAGCCTCCTCGAGGCTGCGTGGGCAATACAAACATCTGGAAGACTGGTCCGCTCTTCAAACGGTGAGGCCAGAGAGTTCGCACTGTTGCTCTGCAACCACCGCTCCGCTACCACCATCCATCCGCTCTCATGCATTACCATACATTACCGCTGGCACTTACAAGGGTGGGAGCTGACACACTGCAAATATTGGAATAAACAAGCGGTGTGCAATGTGAACGAATTAGTAATGTGGGAGGGAAAAAATAAGGATTCAAGCTACATTGCTAAACATTTGTAAAGTGTGATGTAGGTCTGGGGGGAGGGGGGGAGGGGTGTGTGTGGGAAAGGGGGGGTTGTGGTCATTTGAGCTAAAGATGCACCAAGTCAATGGGTGCAAATTTGGGTTGAGCACTAGGGGCTTGAACAGGACCTTTAATGTGGGGTCTGGAGGCATGCAGCATGTAGAGTATTTTGGGGGAGATTAAAAATGATTTTATCAGTATTTATAATATCAGTATTAGTAATATTATAAATGTTGATTAATATTATTTGTTTTCTCACCATTATTTTTTCATCTTTTCTCATCAAATATTTATCATAAAATTTGATTTTTAGTGGTTTATATTACTTAGTTATAACTAATAGGAATGTTGTACCCCCCATCCCCCATCCTTTTTGGGAATTATGCCTTTGATCAAGCCTGTTAAGTTGTAGATTACACTGGGAATGTGATATTTTAAATCCAGTATGAATCCTGTCTCAAAATCCCAAAACGCGGGCATGTTCATGTTCTTCTCCATGTCGTATCCAATTTAGCTTACCTATTTTTCTGCCTGTATACTGTCAGCACGATCTTCTCCCACCCATCTCCTGCATTGTTCTCTTCTCCATGTCTGTTCCTACGCACCTGCACCCTTCTCCCATGCCATTACTTCTCATCTTTCTCAGTGTCAGTGTCACTCAGCGCTATTGGAGTGTGGATAAATGGGGAGGGTTTTTGTGCAGTCTCTTACTTGACCCCCTCCGGTGTGCTAGAGTGCTGATGTCATCCAAGTATCCAGATGGCCTAACAGGCCGCGTGGAGTTTAATGACGATGGGGACAGGAGGTTCGCCCACTATAGCATCCTCAACTACCAGAAGACTCGACTGATCCAAGTGGGCGTCTACAATGGCTCACAAGTATGTAAAAAAGTCTAATTGAGAATCAGTACCTGCATATGTACACGTGTTGTCACCCCCAGCTAGATTACACATTTTGTTTATCTTCTACAGGAAACTAATATAATAAAAGGCATTATTCTGCAAATTAAATGTGTAAATTAACTGGAGCAGGCAGCCTTTTGTACAGAACTGTATTACATTTATAAGAATTATTAAACTTCTCTCATTATAGGCAGTCACAATTATGCAGTCTTTGACGCCTTGTTTAGAATCACATAATATACTACAGTGTAATACTTGTAACCTTTAGATAATAATGAAAATACTCTACAATCAAATCTGTCTATGTCCAGGTTGTGATGAACACTCAGAGGAAGATCATTTGGCCAGGAGGAGAGACGGAGAAGCCAAGGGGCTATCAGATGTCAACAAGATTGAAGGTGTTTATTCATTATTTTTTCCGGATAGTTCACAGTTTTGCTAACTTTCTCATTTATTTTGGCATGTCTAATTGCCTGTGGAGAAACTGTAGCTTTATGTGTCTGCTAGATTGTCACCATTCATCAAGAGCCCTTTGTGTATGTGAAACCGACCCTGAGAGATGGAACATGCAAGGAGGAGTACACTGTGAATGGAGTCCTGATTAAAAAAGTGATCTGCACTGGCCCGAACGAGACTATTCCTGGTAACACTGGGAACATGTTAACATTGATATTTCTTGACACATTGATATGTGCTTTTGATAGTAGTTGTTTTGTTTTGGGCAAGGAATATACATACATGAACCAGAGTAATATAAATAAATTATTCATAACTAATTGTTTCCTGTTAAAAAAAACTTTTCACATACTGTATATAAGTCAGAGCATTTATTTCCAGTCAAACAGCCATTATCTAAGAGCTCATTTATTTTTAGCATGTAGGAAAAAAGCAGAACACCACTATGTAACAAAAAAGTACACTTTTCTACAGCAGCTAAACTTAATAACATGAATATATTGCTTTGACGGCTGAAAGGCTAAAAGGCATGAAATTTGTTAGGGCTGTCATTTTCTCAATAATTTTGAATAACTTTTTGATCCTATGTCAGAATAAAAGAAGAAAAATATTTAAGTAATCTTTTGATGAGCAGTGTATGTTGGTTAAGTGAGAAGGTATTTATTATTGCACTAAAATAATTTAGTATTTTTGGCTCTTCTATAGGTCGGCCCATAGTGCCTCAGTGTTGCTATGGGTTCTGCATCGACCTCTTGATCAAGCTTGCGATGACAATGAATTTCACCTACGAAGTACATCTAGTGGCTGATGGCAAATTTGGCACTCAGGAGCGTGTGAGTAACATCAGCACTTTATTGATTTTGCTTCTCATTTGTATTTTCCCAAGGTCATGCAGTGGAGAGTCATAAAAATCTTGTCTTCTTTGGATATCTACGGCTTGCAGAGTCATTGTTCACAGGTGTAATTATGGATCCCTGGCAGTGCTAAGGAACATTTCAAGCATGACAAATTACTGAGCGTGGTATTTCCCCCCCTGTTATTAGGTGAATAACAGCAACAAGAAGGAGTGGAATGGCATGATGGGAGAGCTCCTGGGTGGCCTGGCAGACATGATCGTGGCTCCACTCACAATTAACAATGAACGAGCCCAGTACATAGAGTTCTCTAAACCATTCAAGTACCAAGGTCTCACAATCCTTGTCAAAAAGGTAGGGAGCATGCAAAACACTACTGAAATCTTCAAGACTACATCAAACTGTGACTGAGGCAGACCACGTTAAACATCACATCATTAATACAGTCCGAATTATGATGTGAATTATGTATCTGAATCACAGCAAATCTATTCAGTTAAGGATTAAATAAAGATGCAGTAATACACAATATTATAAGGCCTAGATTTGGGGTCAGTTTTATTTAAACTTGTAAAAAAATGTAATTGAATTAAACTCCCTAGAGAGCAGGGTTGTAGATTGTCTGCCTAGAAATCTTTTACAGTTCCTCTAGTTAATTAAAATCTGTTTGCTGAGCATATTTTTGCAAAGGAAACTCATATGAATACATTGTAAGGATTTTGGACTAAAATCTATTAATACATCTAGGACAAGCCTAACTAAAGACCAAGTTAAACGCTCCATATGGTGCCACATTCGCATGTGTGGGTGGTGTTTGTTGGAGCTGTGACTAACGCTGTTTTTTTGACTGCAGGAAATACCACGCAGTACACTGGACTCGTTCATGCAGCCCTTTCAGAGTACTCTGTGGTTATTGGTGGGTCTATCGGTCCATGTTGTGGCGGTGATGCTCTACCTATTAGACCGTTTCAGGTAAAAGAAGCTCCTCTCAACCTTTCTCATTTCTCAGCCATGGACGATACAATGAATCAAGGCCGTAATTAGATATGGCCAGATTTAGAAAGGTGTGAGTTGAAATCTGAGTGAAGCGTTAGAAATGTGCATCTTGTTCATCCAATCAGTAATTGAAAATTAGTAGTAGCAGTACCATTTCTCAGAACTTCTGTTTGAGTGGGCAGTTCATTCTTAGAAACATAGCTTCAACTTGTGTATCGTAGACTAGAAAGAAGGGGTGGGACCATGTTACCGGCTGCCAGTCACAGAAATACTAAGAACATGAATGATATTTTAGGCTGTGTCTGCAGTAGCACTAGACACTGCTAACTTTGACCTGATTTTAAAAAAACAAAAAAGGCTTTTGATGTTCATGCGTATGAGGAGACCAAAACTCAATTTTAGTTAGCCTGACTTGATCCAGCAAAATTGATGAGCTGTGTTTACTATTCTTGTGTTAGTAGATCCTGTGAATGAGCTACTGCTGCAGAAACTGTAATGTTTATGAACAAGTGCAATTTATTTATCACAACTTTATGACCACTTCCTTGACCATGCTGCTACCTGGATATTTTTGGTTGGTGAACAATTCTCAATCTAGCAGTGAAACTTGCGGTTTTACAAACTCCAGCAGTACTTCTGTGTCAGATCCTCTTGTACCAGCACAACACACTATCACATCACCATCTGTCAATGTCACTGCAGTTCTGAGAATGATCCACCACACAAATCATACCTGACCTCTGTGGTCCTGTGGGGGTCTGACCATGATGGGGAAAGAACATGGTGAAAGGGCACAAAAAGTATGCAGCGATACAGGTGGACTACAGTCTAGTGCTAATTGTAGCACTACAGAGTTCTCCTGTATGGTCAGTGGAGCTGAGAGACTGGACATTGAGTGTAGAAACAATGAGGTGGTCTTATTGTTAAGTTTGATAGGGGGTATACCACATGTTCATAGCAACTGTTTATACCACCCACATTGCCCACTTATTATTTCTACCAGGTCATCCTAATATAGCAGGCTACAACTGACCCTGAAATTAATACCTGAATGTTAAATTGAATGGCATTCAGTGCAGTGTTGATTCTAAAGCATCATTGTGTGTCTAGAAAGGCACTATATAAGTGTAAATATAAATAAATAATTAAATACAAATATCATAAGTATAACATGGCATCAATGCTTCGGACTAAGTGGGGTTATTACCTGGTTCAAGACAGAACCTTCAGTGCTCATTGTCACTCTTTGTAATTCTTTGACATAATTCTTTAAATAATAATAATATAAAATAAATAAATAAATACTTGCACACGATCCTTTTTCACTACATTTATAGTACAATTTCCTTGTCTTACAGCCCATTTGGAAGGTTTAAAGTGAATAGTGAAGAGGAAGAAGAAGATGCCCTCACCTTATCCTCTGCTATGTGGTTCTCCTGGGGTGTACTACTGAACTCCGGTATTGGAGAAGGTACACAATATCAAGAAATATAATTTACTCAAACACATCAATCTGATACGAATCATACTGATTCGATTCATGTATGATTTTGTGGCAATCTCTCTCTCTCACATTCTGTTTGCAGGTGCCCCACGGAGCTTTTCAGCAAGGATTTTAGGTATGGTGTGGGCAGGTTTTGCTATGATTATAGTTGCATCTTATACTGCCAATTTGGCAGCCTTCCTAGTGCTGGATCGGCCTGAGGAGCGCATTACCGGCATCAACGACCCTAGGGTGAGATCATAGTGCATACAGGTCACAAAAGTCATGAAAGTGCAAGAAAATGCAAATATTTTGGACAAATTTTGGACACAAACCCCATGGTTTTGCAATGTATAGCATTGGAGAAGGCAATCTAATTCGTCAAGGTGCAACAGACCTCTTTAATTTTAGGGTATTTTTAGATAACTTTTTCTGACCATAAAAGCTTCTATGGTAACTGCCATACTGAAATGGTCAGAGAACACTAATATCAAATAGCTTGTATAAGGATAGTTCAAGACTAGTGCACATTTAAATTCAAAGCATTTGTTGTACAGTCAGAGTATGCATTAGCTTAATTGAGCATAAAACACTGCAAACTGATGAGGCTTGGTGAGGATGTTTTACACAGCAGGCAAAAGGTAATAATCTGAGAAGCATTAAATGGCACAGCAGTGGTAGCGCATCGCATGCAGCATGTTCTCAGTGGTAGCTGTTAACCAATCTGGATTCTGGGGCATGTTATATAGGACATGCATACCTTGGCCTGTCCTATTCACTTTCAGCATCTTCCCCTGTAGCACTACTTTCTTGTATAGACATTTAGAAAAGCCTGGCTTTGGATTTGCAAGACCACCCCCCTCCCCGTAACAAGCTGACTTTGAATTATTTAGAAGTTTTGGATGAACTGTCACTTCAGTGATTATGCATCTTGTGAGCTCAACAGGACAGTTCCTGCTTTGCTATTGTTTTGCAGCTGCGAAACCCATCAGACAAGTTCATCTACGCCACAGTCAAGCAGAGCTCTGTGGACATTTACTTCCGCCGTCAAGTTGAGCTGAGCACCATGTACCGCCACATGGAAAAGCACAACTACGAAAGCGCCGCGGAAGCCATCCAGGCTGTGCGAGACGGGTCAGTTACACATACTTTACCGTTCACTAAGAGTATACACACAAAGATATTTCTAAATATTTTACATTATTCCTTGATTATTTCATATGAATGAACAACAAGCACAATGTATGTAATGTACAATTTATGTAGATAAAACAGACACCTTTAGTTACATTTAGACCAGATGACTGTGTAAATGTGTCAACGTGGACTGCTGGGAATGTAAGCATTTGAGATATTTATAGTAACTAAATTATTATGTTTCAAAAAAGAGTTTGATAAAACAGTCATCAAAGGAATATGTACTGTACAATACATTGGTGTGTTTTGCCAGCTGCTGCTATGGGTGACAGATTCTCCTCTAAATGAGCAAACAGAAAGCAGAATGTGGATAAGGCAGTGCTTAGTCCTATTCAAAAGAGCTCATATTGATGCAGAATACAAAGCAGGAGAGGGAGTAGCACTTCAAAGGGGGACCTTCATGAATCATTGTGTCGGACAAAGCAAAGACAGGGACTGATGGCAGAGGGCCAGCACTGTTTAGGGCCTATGCGAGAGGAAAAAAGAAACGCATTCAAATCAAATGAAGTTCTGAAGTTTTCACCCAGTATCTGAACCAGGCCCAGCTTAATTGGGCTTAGAGGATTCACAGCAGTAAGTTCAACCCAAAAAGAAACCACAAATTCTCACTTTCTTGCTTAACTAATCCAGTCTCAGCAGGGGATTCAAATCCATGCTAACACACACTTCCATTGCATATTTTAGCAAACTCCATGCTTTTATCTGGGATTCAGCCGTGTTGGAGTTTGAAGCCTCGCAGAAATGTGACCTGGTCACCACGGGTGAGCTGTTCTTCCGCTCGGGGTTCGGTATTGGCATGCGTAAAGACAGCCCATGGAAGCAAAATGTTTCCCTGGCTATTCTCAGGTAACGTTGTATATCCTATATATATATACAGCTGAGAGAAATATAAAGGAACAAGTCATTTGAAATGTTATGGTTAAATTAGGGTAGTGAGTTTACACTCAACAAGGAACATTTTGGCAAATAAAATCAGCCATTTAGTAAACATTGGAAAGTCACTTCCAAGACATTCTCTGTACATATAAATTGTTTTCGCATGCAAAAAAGATTAACCTCTTTCCAAGTTTACAGAACACATGAATATAGGTTCCCTTAGGCTTTGAGTGATGCAGAGTGGGAGGATTGTATTTGTAAGTGTGTTCTCTGAATCAACAGCTCTCATGAGAATGGTTTCATGGAGGACCTGGATAAAACCTGGGTGAGATACCAGGAGTGTGATTCCAGGAGCAATGCGCCAGCCACACTCACCTTCGAGAATATGGCAGGTATGGACCACCTGCAGCCTTTTTAAGTGACCATTCAACAAACAAAATGGAAATCCAGTATATTTTTTATAAATACAATGAAATAATATATTTTTCTGTAACTCGGTTCTCAGATGAACTGGGAAAAATTCTGTAATATTGTGACTCTGCATTGAGCTGTTAATGAGCAACGATAGATGAAATTCCTCATTAACACTGCAACATCTACTTCACAGGCGTGTTTATGTTGGTGGCTGGTGGCATCGTCGCCGGGATCTTCCTCATCTTCATCGAGATTGCATATAAGCGTCACAAAGATGCTCGCAGAAAGCAGATGCAGCTGGCCTTTGCAGCAGTTAATGTTTGGAGGAAGAACCTTCAGGTATGTCTGTCAGCTCCATCACTGTTGCTACTGGATGAGGATCTGCATGGGCCTTTAGCAGGCTGTTTACTCCTGCTACCTGCTAAGTTTTTGTCATTAATGGAGACAAATTGTTGATGGCTTCCAATTTAGTCACTGAGGGTTCAATTAAACAGACAGCTGTAGAGAGGTGCATGTTTAGCCCTTTGCAATATGTTGTTAGCCAAAAGGTTGACTTTACCCTCAAATGGCCATGAAGTAATGCATGTAAAATTAGAGATGAAAATGTATTTACACTGCTCATCAAAATTGGGAGACATCTTGCCTACTTCAGAATTTTTTTTTAATAACTTGTGGGTAGGTTTTGTCTAAAATATTTTTTTCCCATAGTAGGATTAAACAGTGGAAAGTTTTGTGTGCTGATTAACACAAAGAACTAATCGATAAATCATATGGCATATTGCTATTTTTGCAAAGAAATATTGCAAGATCTTATGGTTCAGTTATTGCAAACAGACAAAAAATGACATGCTCACTTATTTAAAACATTACAATATGTTTCCACAAACTTTTGACAAGCAGTGTATGTAGGTTGCTTTACAATCAAATGATGATACAGCAGGTACAGTGAGTGAATACTGCATTCACCCACTGTAAAATATCAGAGAGCAGCAGAAAATATTGTTGTACACATTTGGGTTTTTGCCCATAACATGGTGACAACATGGTGATTGAGATCATATGAGTGGTTCACTGCAGATCCATACTAAGGATCAATTCCTTCCACGTCTTCCACTGTCCAATCAGAGTGCGCAGCATGAAGAAACAGCTTCTCCATTCTCCCCTACTAAATCTCTGAGCAGAGCAATATACACACACAGTAACACACACATACCCAACAGCAGGCTGTGCTGCTGTAGCGGAGCGAAGAAAATGCACGCTGGGCAGAGCTCTAACTGAAAGGCCATGCTAGCCGAATGTCTCAGTGGGGTTCCAACCGGGATCAGAGTCTCTTTCTGCCTGTGTTCAGATCACTGTCCCCTTACTACTGGCCTCCGTCTGGGTCAGTACATGCTGGGTCACTGGCCTACAAAACAGCAGGAAGCTTCTAAAAACTAGCATGACCTGCCTTTCACTGACTGAATAACCTAGCTGGGTTTCTATAAAGGTACAATGGGAGTAACATAGTTATCTGTCTCAGTATAAATCAGAAGATGCTTAGGCTGAACATACATACTGTCTATTCATTCAGAGGTTTGGAATTACCTGTCCAGTTTAACCATTTTCTTTATAATATACAATAAGAATTTTTTTGTGTATTATTATGTAATTATAAAGTAGCAGCTTGTTTCCCAGTTCTGCATCAAACCTAGATTTCAACTAAACTTGCAGTGCCACTGTTCAGCACTAAGAAATTCTCTTTAGACTTAGGCTTAATCAGACCAATAACTTTTTATATGTCATAAGAACAGTGCTTAACCCTGATTCCAAAACAGTTAAGAGACTATGTAAAATGTAGGTAAAAAACAGATCTCATAGACCCATGTTTTATTCACAACAGAGCATAGAACACATAAAGCATAGAAAGAACATAGAAAGTCAAGTATTGAAAGTCAGACGTTTTACCATTTTATGTATAATATTAATTAATTTAGAACTTTAGAACAGCAACACATATCAAGAAATTACACATATCAAGAAAAGGGTCTTTTCTACAATTGTGTAGCATTCTCTCTACTATAGAAAACAATCTGAAAACATCTGGATGTGAGGAGACTAATTGCTGGAGTTTTGGACAAGGAATGTTGTCCCATTCTTGTCTGATGTAGAATTTTAGCTGCTAAACAGTCCTGGGTCTTTGTCTGATTTTCCGTTTCATGATGTGCCAAATGTTTTCTGTTGGTGAACGTTCTGGACTGTAGGTGGCAAATTTAGCACTCGGACTCTTCTTCTGCAAAGCCATGTTGTTGCGATGGTAGCAATATGTGGTTTAATACTGTCTTACGGAAATCTGAAAAGTCTTCCCTGAAAGAGATGTTGTTTGGATGGGAACATATGTTGTTCTAAAACCTCTATAGGCTGTTTAGCATTGATAGGGCCTTCCAGTTGTGTAAACTGCCCGTGATATAGGCACTAATGCAACCACATACCATCAGAGATGCCGGCTTTTGAACTGTGTGCTGATAACAAGCTGGATGGTCCCTCTCCTCTTGAGTCTGGCAATTTTGGATTCATCTGACCACAGAGCGATTTTCCATTTAGCCTCAGTCCTTTTTAAATGAGCTTTGACCCCAAAGAAGATGGCAGCTTTCTGGACTGTGTTGGCATATGGCTTCTTCTTTGCATGATACAGCTTTAATTTGCAATTGTGGATTGCACGACAAACTGCACACAGACAATAATTTCTCAGTGTGTTCCTTAGCCCATGCAGCAATTTCTAGTACAGAATCATGCGTTTTTAATGCAGTGCTGCCTGAAGACCAGAGGACCACAAGCATCCAGTCTTGACCGTTGGCCTTGTCCCTTTCATTTTCCCTGAATATTCTGATGATGTTATGTACTGTAAATGGTGGGATATTCCAAGTCCTCACAGTTTTATGAGGAACATTTTTCTGAAATAGCTTCACAATTTTTAGGTGCAGCATTTGGCAGATTGGTGAACCTTCTGAGAGACTCTGCTTTCTAAAATGCTATTTTTATACCCAGTTATGTAAATTGATCCTCCAGCTGTTTTTTATTAGTACATTTTCTCCAGTTTCCAGTTTTGTTGCCCTGTCCCACATTTTTTGGTATGTATTGCTGCTGTCAAGTTATAAAGTTAGAGTTAATATTTTTCATCAAATGGTAAAATGTATAATTTTCCACATCACATGTGCTCTGTTTTCTATGGTGAATTGGGATTGTAATTTACTCTATTCTCTAGATTAATATGTTTTTTAATGTCAGATTTTCAGAAATTAATTTTATAGCTTTGCCCTTAACAATATTTAGGGTTTATACACCATCATACAGCACATGTTAAACACATCATGCTAAGCATTTTATTAATTGGTCTTATATTATTGAAAGCAGTGATTCCAAACTTTTGAACATTAGTGTGCTTTTAACATCAGTGTGAAACATTCACTGCTGACATTAAACCAGTTGATGTAGCAGTGACAGTATTATTAGTAACAATCATTAAACTAGACCCGTAAACAAGAAAAAAACAGATTTCTCTCTGTGAATGTAAACATCTTTTCAGCCACAGTGCCCACAGTTTTTGACACAAGGTCTTTTAGTAACAAAATACTGAATCATGTTTGTATTTGATTGTCTTCCTCACATCAGAGATGTTTTGGCCTGAAGGCTGTTTATGCCTACTGGTGTCCAAAGACACTGTGGCATGGTTACTACGCCCACCCATTCTACCCACATAAAGTCACAGGGCCAGCACTGATGAGGGTATATAATTAGAATGAATCACTGCTGCTGGCCCTCGAGGCAATCTGGATTTTACTGTTTGATTTTCCCTACTGTTTCATCAGCCAAAGGAAAAAGAGAACAGAGACAAACAGAGGTATGTGGATGACCTGTTCGTATGATTACATACAGTCTTATGTAAAAGTGACAATTACATTTCTTATATACATAATTTCGCACATTGTAATGCACAGTTACTGTTTATTTGCTGAATGTAACCTATTGTATAGAATAAAACACATAAAGCGGTCTATGCAAAAGTCATGGAACATTTTTAATATTAATGTGTTAAATTCAGCAAATATGTAGAAATTTGAAGGAAAATATCATGCTTAAGTACTCTGTAGAGGATGTGTTAGCTTTAAGGAAAGTTAAAAGTGTTAATACTTTTGCCTTTGACTGTATTAAAAAAAAGCCACACATGCATTGAAACACTACTGGTGATTTTTGGGCACCACTAAATAATTTGCCCTTAAAAGACAAAACCATGCCATGCAAAGCATAATGCTCATCCCATGGTGCCTGTGCCGTAGGCCTGTGATACTGCCTGCCTCACTCTGTGGCTTTCTGAATGCATGACTGGTCTGATGTGCCCTGGCTGCATTTGCACTTCAAACAATGCTGGCCAGGTGCAGATCAAGGATCCATGTGCTCCGAAATGGGCTGCTTGGCTCCGAGACGTTGGCTCATCAGAGGGGTTTCAAACACAATCGATGAAAGCATGGACGCTCAGAAGGAGCAAGAGAACGGCCACGCTTTCTCTGCATCCAAGTTCTTCCACTAACCACTGAAGAAAAAATGAAATGTCATTTCATGGTTGAAATGTTACTGTGCATACTATCTGTGGTGAAATGTGAAGGAGAAATCCTGCTATGCTGCATAGGAGAAAAGAGGGGAAAATACTGTACCACCCAATGAAGTCAGAAATATGCTCACACTGTTGCATCATACAAGTATTTATATAGCACTTTATTCTACAGGCTTACTAAAAGAATTTCTGATGAATTGGCCACTTAACCCAGGGCCAGTGTGTGTGACTAATAACTGACTTTGAAGCATTATATTGATGCTTAACTAATTCATTTTATTACTGTACAATAAAGTGCAAAGAAAATTTCAATCCTTAAATCTGGTTTCATTTGCCACTTTGCAAAAGTGAGTGTCCACTAGACAGGATCAGGTACAGTGGTTCCTGATCTGGTTCTAAGTCTATAAAGGACGGTGCTGGCCAAGGTCAACTGTCATGTCATTCATTTTGCATTTCCTTTTTTGGTTCCATGTACTGCATGTCCTCTGGTTGAAGTCACTTCCCCTCCTCCCTGGTATTATCCCGCCCCCTCTTATGAGCTCTCATACCCCTCCTTTGCCCTCCCACCCATTATACTCACATCCCCCTGAGTATAATGCCAAGGGACCGTGTTGAGTTTGGATTTCGAATACTTCTTGATTCTTGGTTACTCATTTTTTTCCATGAAACAGTCGAACCACTCCTACCTTTGAAATCAATAACAAAACAAAAAAAAGCAGCTTCTTTCTGTCTTGATTGCTTTCATTTTTGCTCATTTCCTTTGCTAATGCTTTTTGCTTTCCATTAAAAATAAGTAACAAATGGGGATGGCTCAAATTTTTTATCATCATGCCATCCTTGGTAGTCCTCTCCCCCGCTAGAATTTCAGGATTGCATAAAAAAATTATATATATATTTATATATAAGTAGATTTTGTAAGTATCTCTCTCTTAACGTAGTGCTTGCCAGTGTCCTTTTTGCTCTGTAGAACCCTGAGGGTGCATGAAAGCACTATTGTGACTCAAAGCCAGGACGGAGATGCAGACTGAACGGTAGATGATTACAGCTGACGGCATTAAAAAGAAAAAGAAAAGAAAAGAAAAGAAAAGAAAAGAAAAGAAAAAATGTCCTCAGCCAAAGTCAGTTGATTGTAGGCATGTAGACAGTAAGCATGAATAGTATTAGGAGCAGTAGCTTGGTAGTGGTAGTAGTAAGTTGGTGGGTGGTGGTGATGATTGGAGTCCAAGCACACTCCTGAAGAGAACACAAATAACTGTTCTACATAATACTGTATATTTATTTTAGGATAGGAAAAGTGGTAGAGCAGAGCCCGACCCCAAAAAGAAAGCCTCTTTTAGGTCCATCAGTACCAACCTGGCCTCCAACATCAAGAGACGTAGGTCCTCCAAAGACACGGTAAGGAGATGAAGAATATGACACCCTGCCCTGTACTTCTCTCTCACTCTATCTCTTTCTCTATCTCTTTTGCTCAAGCCTGCCCTGTTTTTCCTCTTGCTCTTTTTCTCTCTCTCCTGTCACCTCATCTCTCCTCGCGAAACGACGTCTCATCTCAGACTCTCTTCACACTCACACATGGAGTTGCTGTCATGGCCACATGTCTGTCAGCCCATCAGTGCTCCATCCAGACATCTGTTGGGAAAGCCCAATCAGGGACGTAACCGCTAAACTGTAGGGAGTATGCTGATGAAGGCTGTTGATTTAGGGCTTAGAAAGGGTTGTTGGGGGTGGGGGTCTTATGTGGGTACAAAAAGGGGCAAGGTAGTCTCTCCCTTAACGCCTTGTGCTGGACTTTCTCCCGTGCCTAACCTGGATGGGACTTTATTTTGACGCTCTCACATTTTAAGTTTTCTATATGTGTGCGTCGTCTTCCCCTTCACTGCTCAGTCTTGTTGTTGTGGGTTTTTTTTTTATATCTATTTCCATGTTTTTCACCTCCCTTGTCCCATTTTATGTGGTCAGTGTCACACTCAAAGTCACTTTCTCTTGTAAATGCACTAAATGCACGATTAATAAGCTAAGGAAACACCAAAAACCTAAAAGACTTTATATATATATAGCATTTTATATAACTTTATATATATATATATATAAAGCAAGGCAAAAATAACCTAATTCCCTCAGCAGGTTTTGTTCCATTAAGGTCCCCCGCGTTTATTTTAACCTTCAAATGTTTCCTTTGCAGTGCTATCAACTCAAGTACATTTTTCATTTCATTTCTAGGAAAGGTTCCGTGGACTGCTTATTGTCTGGTGCTGATACAGTACTTAATTCTATGAATGCTGTGAATACTAGTACTCCCTGTAGGACCCGTCGGCGCTTGCACTTGCCCACAGTCTTTTTATCCTCCCACAGGTTCAGCCAGTGCCAGCTCTCACATGAAAGAGCAGCAGGCTCTGGGGACTCAACACAAACAATCTTGAAAGCAACTATTTTTAATACAGGCAAATGTATTATTTTCATTACCCTATTGCTTTTCAGGTGACATGCTCTTGAGTTTTTCAGGTTTGCTTTTCTGGAGCATGTTCCAAACCTAACCGTTCACACGTATTTTGCCATTAAGACATCTGACACAAACAATAATAATCTAAAACAGGCACGTCCTACTTTTTCAGCTGACTCAAATCATTTGCATCTGAGAGCAGAATTTAGTTAGTCAGATAAGAAGATCCTCTTCCTTCCACACTGACACAAGGAGCTTCAAGGCAGATGACAAACACATTTTCATTTTGTTTATCCTCACAGCATTTGATATATCCTGTCATATCCAGACAGGCTTATCCTTTTTGGCCAGCAGTAAAGAATGTAGACAGACAACACAAATATGGTATTTAGAAGGGAAACCTACAGACATTACAGTCAGCTAAAAATGAACTGTCTCTTTTAACTGATGTTTACCCATCTCAGTCCTAATCATCTTTTTCTTTTATATCAGTGTGTTTTTATAAATGGATTTGAATGGAGTTTTAAATGTCAGTGTCTACGCCATATGCCACACTGCCTTCTCTCTTCCTCTACCAGCATGACTCCTGTGGATGTTGTAGAGTTTAGACCTGTTGTGCTTTTTGCCTGTCTAAAGACAGGGGGCGGTGTAGGTTGTGATACGGAATGCTTATGCTGCCCACAAAACCTTGTTGTCAGTGAGACCAAGCTCCCTGCCAAGTCAAAAAGCCAAGCTAAAATGTACAAAAAGTGAGATGCTCACCAGCCACTGTATTAGCGAAACAATCATGGATGAATTTACTCAGGAGAGTCAAGGCAGAGATCTAAACTTTGTGGGGCTATTTAAAATACATGAAAATAATAATCTGAACTGAGACTATATTCCTGTTTAATTGGCCTTCAATGAGATGTGAAGCATGCAGTGGACTGAATTGGAATTTTAGGGCTCAGTGCTGTGCGAGCCGAGCTGAAGCCCTCATTTTTCATTAGGACAGTTACTATGGTGATAATACTTCTAGGTCAGGTAAATTATTAGCCATGGGCTGAGAGACTCTAGCACTGGCATTTATGTCATTAGGGCTTTCTCAGTGAGACATTTCCTGCCCAAGATGTATTGGCATCATTAATGAGGCCCTATGTTCAATTTAACATGGCTACTGTAAATGGAAACTGGCTAACAATGAAGACTGGCTCTGTGATGAAGCTTGAAGAGGCTTATGTGCAATGAATCAGTGACCCTATGCACTGTGTTGATTAGACAGCAATGTCCAGAAAGCTTTGCTGTGTCCTTTGCACATATGCAGTGTAATTGCTCCAATTTGGGGCCAAGCACCACAAACATTGGATGGGGGATTTGCCTCACTCATAACAAATAAATAATCAAACTATAATTTTTATATATGCAATATATTGTGATTTTATTGTCTTGTGTTGACAGGAATAAATTATTCTTTCTGTTGTTTTTCTTTTTGTTTGTGTTCCCCTTCATCTGTAGCCATATCCCACAGATATTACCGGCCAGCTCAACCTATCAGACCCCTCTGTGAGTACAGTGGTGTGAAGACAAAGAAGGGAACGAGAAAGAGAGGTAGAGTGTGAGAGAATGAGAGAGCGAAACTTTGTGGACTTGAATTGAAGGAGATGGTTGGGAGGGGTTGATTGACACTGAGCCAAACCCACCGATCCCTAGCTGCTGCTGCTGCTGCTGTCCCACCATCTGAGCCAATGACATGTTCGTTTGAACAAAAAGGGAGAAAATGAAATCTGTCACTCATTTCCCCTCCCCTCTGGGCCTCTGTGAAACATGTGCTGGACACGAACATCTCACATGAACCAAACTTTGCCAAAAAAGCAACAGAACTAAATAAATAACACTGCCACATTATACCCTCAGTCTCATAAAAACAAACATCCAGAGCATTCATATGATTTTTCTATTTATTTTACATATACATCATTTTTACACTTCAGCATACAGACATTTTCTTAGCTCAAAGTTTAATCTATGATCAAATGTTCCTTTGATACCACATACAAGCTTAGTCTCCCCCTTTTCATAAATATGTTCATTATATGGTAACGTCTGTCCTTCTAACTCCACCTACTCCCACAAACTTAAGATATATGTAGCTATTTTGAGCACTGACTTTTGCTAATGTTTCACATGTGAGGACATTTTGTTATTGCACATATAGACTATATATCTGATTGTTATTTGTACTATTAGACTAGGCAATACATAAATAGATCAGTCGTACATTTAGAATAGATCAAGCAGTACTGTAAATAATGCTGTAGGTGCAATAGAGTTTGGCACATTTGTGGGTCCTTGTTGCACTTTGCTGTATCCCGCAGTGTCCTACATGTAGATCTCTCTCTTCTCTACACTGCCTTCTTCAAAATGTGTTCTGGATCACTTTAGACAACACTACTGTGTGGACTCTTGATGACTGATTTTCTTTCTTTCTTATTTTTTTCTTTTTGTATGTAATTTGTTTCATAAACTCTCAGTCTTTCTTAATATGACAAGCCGGTTTACAAAAACGATTGGGGTCTTTTTGGAAATGCCAATTGCGAAATGTAGCAGAACTCTTTTTTTAATTATTATTATTATTATTATTATTGTTGGACAATTAAGAATTGTGGCTCAAGTCAGTGAAAGGAACCCTAATGTATAAAAATGTGGCGTAGATATAATGATACAGCTATTATTACAGGTTGTTTTGAGTGGCTTTGTGGTTTTGAATTTTGTTCGGCTTGAAATTTCCTGTAATGATTTCAGTATCATTATGCAAAAATGGTAGCATGCCTCCTTCTGCTACCAATAGGGAACCTTTCATTCAGCTTATGATATGTATTCAGTATTATAAAATGTAATCAGTGCAGTGTTGTAAGTATCACTTCTCATATATATATATATATATATATATATATATATATATATATATATATATATAGTGAGGTTACACCTCTGTATATTTCCTTCATTATGTTATCAATTTCTGTGCTCTGGGCTAGCTAAAGAGATCATAAGCATTTTTGAAATGGTCTTTGTAACAGTACACTGATTGATGAATGATAGTTATGATCATTAGAACACTGTATTGCACTTTTGTCTTAAAACAATCAGTCTGAGGGCTTTGCGAACTGATGTGTGAAATTACTCGTGACCTATGATCCTGTTATGAAACCATTTTGTAAGCTGAAAATATTACATGGGGCAATTATTTTTAGATTGTTTCTGGTATTGTTTCCAGTGGATCCTTGTATGTTGTCAATAATACTGGCTCTTGGGTTTGCAAAGTTTTGACTATGAACATCAAATCCACCAGTAAAATTCTTGTAATGCTTTAAGCATTTAAGTATAATATTTAACAGTGGCTCAGTGAAAATGAACTATGACATATAAATAGATAAATCTTTCTTCATAATGTACAAGTAATATTTTTTCATGTAATGATAAAGTGTATTTAATGTAAGTATATTGAATACTGGATAGGTAGGATAGTGAGAAGTTATTTGTTGGGTGCTTCAGGGAGTTGTATTCCATGTATGATTAGTGCTAATGCAGTGCTTGAGGTCATCTGAGGAAGAGAGATGTTCATATAATAAAGTGACAGACCTCAAAAAAGAAAAAAAAAGCATAACCATGTAATCTGTCCGATCCACTGTTGTACACAAACATTGTGATTTACTCTGTAGGGCTTTGAAAATATTTTAATACAGTTTAACTGAGCTCTCATTACATTTTCTACAGCCAGATGTGCTTTTGAAGATCATTCCTATTCTGTGAGATGAAAGAACAATGAAAATATATGTTGAAAATGTATAAGTCTATACTCTTATGTGCCAATAAAATATATCAGATGGAAAAACTGACCTGTGAATTATGCATAGTTCTTGTAGGATGATGTTGCAGCTCACTGGTTCACTGTTCCCAGAGATTTGATGAGGGACTAGTTTGGGGTTGTGTGTGAATCAATATTATATATAATTCATGTTGAGGGTCTTTTGAAACTAGTGCAAGTTTTCTGCCTGTGGCAAGTGGAACAGTACTTTCTGAACATTAAGTAAACAGTTAAGTAGTATTTACAACAATGTCGAAGCTTGTCAGTTGGCAATAACACGCGACTAGGCTGTTGAAACTGACCTTTAGTATATGAAGTGGTTTATGCATATTCACTGTTTGAATGTTACAAGTTCTGGGCTGAATAAATAGCAAAAACAACTGTGTTTTCAGTATCTGGCTGTATTATTTAAATCACATTTTGACCTCTGTTTTTGCATACTTGAGGGTAAATATTCAGTTATTTTTTAAGTGGTTTATGTTCTTGTGCTGTCATGATTTTACTCATTTCATCTGAGAAAATAATTCTGAAAAAAGTAGGTCGGCTCTAACCATCGTTGGAATGATCAAAATGTTTTCTATTTATAGAACATTTTAGGGTACTTCAGAATAAGAGGTCATAAAGCTATTTGTTTAGCTGTCACAGTCTATAAAGTGTCTGAATAAAGCACAAAAGAACTGACTTAATCTACCCCAGTCTTTCATCTATAAATATAGAGGGAAATGGTATTATGTTTTGAAAGAGGACCAATTTTTTATGTACTTATAATATTTTGAAATGCAAATAAGTCATTGTGTTTCAGTATTATTTGCTTTCACTTTGACTTTCACTTTCACTTGAGTATAGTATTTACTGTGGCCAAAGTCTCTGTATGACTGCTCTGCACCTACAAAGCTCAATGGGATGTTAAATCAGTTATTTCTAAATCCACACTGACTTCCAGTTAAACAATAACCGCAACAACAAAAACAACTGAAATAAAATTGCCTTGTTGCAACGCAGCAAAAGGTTGCTAAATGGACAATTTAAGGCTAAAATGTGATAAAAGTAAACAGATTTTCAGACAAAATATGATGGGAAAATCACAACTATTTGATTAATTTAACTAATGTACTTTATATTTTATGTGTTTTCAGCCATGTGTAAATTACTATTGATGTTTCTTTTCTGCAATATTGTAAGGACTGGCGCCCCCTCCAGGACCCACCATGACCCTGAAATCGAAAAGCGGTTACAGACAATGAATGAATGAATGAATGAATGAATGAATGAATGAATGAAAACTATGTTTAAATGTTTGGAATGTTGGCAGCCCTGTGGTGCAACAGGTATGTCACACAGCTCCAGGGATCAGGAATTGTGATATAGATCACCATCTTAAGTCTGCCTAAGATGTGTTTGGTGTGTTCTCCCTGTGTCTGTGTTGGTTTCCTTCTGTTGCTCTGGTTTCCTCCCACGATCCAAAAACATGTTGGTAGGTGTACTAGCTATTCAAAACTTTCCATAGAAGTTTGAATGTTTGATGCCCTGCGGTGGACTGGTACCATGTCCAGGGTTTGTTTCTGCCTTGCCTCCAGGTGAATCCAGTTAGTATCCAGACCCTTTGCATCCTGGACCAGGATAAAGCAGTGACAGGTATTGTTTAAAAAAAGCCAATTAGGTTTTCAGCCTGTTCAAGAGTGAGAGCCCAATAACTAATCAGCTACCATAACCTTTGGGTGTGAGGCATGCCATTTTAAAAATTCTGAAAGAGTGTGTGAATTTATGGGTAACATCCAAGCCATATACATAAGGGACTTATCATCTTAAACAGGTGGTGCATTCACGTTGGTACACCAAAGTATCATGCAGGAAAGGCTTTGTCCATTATGGGCATTGATGTTTGGCAGCTTTCCACATCCAAATATATTTATCTTTTAATATATATCTGCTGTATTCCAATACAGCAGATATTTATTAGACTTTGGTAGGATATTCATAAGTAATAATTGTTCAATAAGTTGGATGCCCTTAGAAACCAGTTTAAATTAACCAGATTAAATTAATTCATTCATTATCTGTAACCGATTATCCAGTTCAGGGTCACGTTGGGTCCAGAGCCTACCTGGAATCATTGGGAACAAGGTAGGAATACACTCTGTACAGATACTTATATCTGTACAGTATAGATTTTATACTTTATGTTGTCTAATTTATGTCTTAACGCTCTTTTTTTTTTCTAGTACTTAACTGTATTCTTTAGTTTATTTATTGTTTATTGTACCTCTTTTAGAGTTATGTTTGTTAACAGTCTGTGTTACATGTCATACATGTGTTGCTCTCACCAAGACAAATTCCTAGTATGTTAAACATACCTGGCGAAAATAAAGAGATTCTGGAGGAGGCACCAGTCCTTCACAGGGCAACACACATACTCACACATTCACTCACACACTCACACCTATGGACACTTGCCAATCCACCTACCAATGTGTGTTTTTGGACTGTGGGAGGAAACCGGAGCACCCGGAGGAAACATGGGGAGACACACTCCTCACAGACAGTCACCCGGAGCGGGAATCAAACCCACAACCTCCAGGTCCCTAGAGCTGTGTGACTGCGACACTACCTGCTGCACCACCGTGCCACTCCAGATTAAATTAATTAGATAAAAAACTCAAGTTTACGTTCCCAGGGTATTTAGAACATGTCATGAATCTGACACAGACACTTACAATGGTATTGGATAATGAGGCCCACTGTTCTTAAAATGCTGGATTGTTCCCAGCAGGGCCTTGCAATATTGCAACCTGTAAGTATTAAAGGCAAAAACTTTTACGTTTTTTTCAGCGTTCATAAAACTTCAGTTTGTCCACAATGCTGCAGCCAGATTTCTTAGATGAACCAGGAAGTTTGACATACTAGATAGATGCTATCAGTGCTACATTGGCTGCCAATTAAATCCAGAATATATCACAATGTTCTGCTGTTTACACATGAAGCTGTAAATGGCCTCACCCCTCAGCAGTTGGGTAAACTTATTTCACATTATGAACCATTGCGCCTACTTTGATCACAAGTTGCTGGCTGCCTGTTTTTCAATCATTCCTTCATTGTCTGTAACCGCTTTTCCGGTTCAGGGTCGCGGTGGTTCCAGAGCCTACCCAGAATCATTAGGCGCAAGGCAGGAGCACACCCTGGAGGGGGCACCAATCCTTCACAGGGCAACACACACATTCACTTGCACACTCACACCTAAGGACACTTTTGAGTAGCCAATCCATCTACCAATGTGTGTTTTTGGACTGTGGGAGGACTACCATTTGTCTATACACTTATATGTATTTGTTTTATTCCAGTTTCAACCAGCAGAGGATGGGCTCATTTTATATTCTTGGTTTTTCTCAAGGTTTCATCTTTATGATCGGAGGGAGTTTTTCCCTGCCACTGTTGCATCACCTTGCTCACTTGGGTCTAGGATATTATAGTATATAATATTATACTACGGTGGCGTAGAAGGAAGTGTCGCAGTCACACAGCTCCAGGGACCTGGAGGTTGTTGGTTCAAGTCCCGCTCCAGGTGACTGTTTGACAGGAGTTTGGTGTGTTCTCCCCGTGTCCGTGTGGGTTTCCTCCCATGGTCCAAAAACACACATTGGTAGGTGGATTGGTGACTCAAAAGTGTCCGTATGTGAGTGTAGTGGTTTGTCACCCTGTGAAGGACTGGTGCCCCTTCCAAGGTGTGTTCCCTCCTTGCACCCAGTGTTTCCTTGTAGACTCTGTAATCTAAGCGGTTACAGACACTGAATAATATTACACTATTTTTATTGCCCAAATTGGTATATTTTGCTTAATTTTTTAGGCATTCTGTATACCATTTATTAAAGCAGTCTGTAATATCAGAGAGGACATACAGGTTAAGTTAGTTTAAAACAAAGATCAATATCTTTCACAAGACAAGGTCACTCTCTGCTGGAGCTGAGGAGCCAATGGGTTTTAACACGGCAAACAGAGGGGTGGAGCTGGCATGGGTCTATTTGCTTTGAATAGTCCAAACGTCCAAGACCTTGGGTCAGGAAGTGAACAACCCCCGTGTGCTGCAGACCAGTGAAAGAAACGTGCACGTGCTCCATCTCTACCAGGATCAGGCTCAACCTCTTCGTGCCACTGGCAGGAAACCATACAGAGGTAAAGCTGCCTTATTTGCACAATTAATATAACATGAGTGTTGTATAATAATTTGAATAATCTAAATTACAAAAAAATAAAAATTTTTTTTTAAAAAAATCTACTTTTGGACTACAGTTAGGAAAGAGGTGTAGATCAAATGACCATGTTTAGGCTGAACTACTCTGAGGTTGAACGCTTGCAGACGGTTGGTGCTAGGAAGTAAATCAGCAGTGTGAAAAGACCAACGTAAGCTGTGGAGGCTCATACTCTGTGGCAATATGGCACAGTGACTCACTGTTCATGTTGTCAAAGTGACACTCGAGTGGACCTGAGCTGTCTCTCAGGCAACGCCTGCACTTACAGCCTCAGGGTGAGAACAAGAAAAAAACATGAAACTTGACAGATGGCTGGTTTTGACACCTTTTAAAAAGCTTAGTCCTCTAATCAGCTTACAGTTGTTGTTAAGTGTGTACAGTGACAGGTCATGAGATATATCTAATGTAAAGGTTTTAGCAATGCAATTTACACCATCACCTGAGTTAATGCTAAGTCTTAAATTAGGACCTAATCAATGCAATGATGCAGAGGAGACCATCATTGTACACAAGGCCTTTCAGCAAACTATAATAAAAACAATACAAAGAATGGCATGGGTACAAATTCAGTATTTATTTTAATTTACATATTTATTTTTACATGCATTGTTTACTCACAAACATGAACACTACAGACATGTTTAATCTGACTTAGACCCATTAATTTCAGCTAACCTTTAAGTTAATTCTCTGTTTTTTCTGAAATGTCTTTATTTTTAGCTAATATACTCTTCAATATAAAGGAGCCACAAAATGTGATGCCATAGAAGAACCACTTTTGGTTCCATAAAGAACCATTTCTTGCTAATACTTTAAAAAGAACCTTGAGTGATGGAATCACTCACACAAAATAGGTTCTATATGGCACCAAAACTGGTTCTTTTATGGCATCACTCAAAGAACACTTTATAACATCTTTATTTTTAATAGTGTAGAAAAAACACATGTAAAGATTAACTTACTTTAAGTTACCTCCAGGTAGTATGTTACTCTTTAACATATCTTTCCTTTTTAAAGATAGTATAATAATTCATACTAATTTACTGCCACTACCAATAATCTTTGTAGGATTGTATTTAGGAGGTCTGCCATTCAAGTTATTCTTACATTCAATGGGTAAAGGAAAGTTTAGAGATGATAGTGAAAGGCTGGGAGATATCTATCATTTTGAAAATGGTCAAATGTATATTCTAGCCAAGGCAAAAGACAGAGCATATACATAAATGGGTCAATAAATGGTTAATCTGCACATCGGGAAGTTTGTGGGTTTTTAAAAAATATGGAAAGGTTTTTTTCTTTTGTTTTATCATATTCTATTGTATTTTTTCAATGATATTGCACTCCTTACTGGAACCTCACCTGCCTTCCTGTCCCTCACTTTCCCTACAGGACCATTGCATATTTCCGGTCAAATCTGAAGTATGTGCACAACCGAAAGTGCAGCTCACTCTGGAGGTGTGTCTGTCATAGAACTACCCCACCCCTCTGAATCCTTGCCAGAACGATGGCTTTGGAAGTGCAAACATGTCAGAGGCCAGATCTGCCAGAGAGGACTACATCTGGACAGACAGCGCCTCCTACTGGTGGGCCTAGTTCTGGTGGCTTTGTGTATCATGGTCTTGCTTCTGTTATGGAACTATCACTGCTACATAGTCACACGAGTGTGTCAGGACCAAGGGGACAGCTTCGTCCACTTTGCCACTGAGAATGAGGAGGAGGGGCCTTCTTCACATGAACAAGCTTGACGGACTTGAGGGATGGCCAGATGTTCATGAAAAGACTCTAGAATTTAAACAGGGTCACAGAGAATGAGAGAGAGAGAGAGAGAGAGAGAGATTTTCATCAAACAATCAAGGCAGCTGAGAGGTTTGCGTGAGATTGTTCTCTCGCTTTCAATGACTCTGTGACCTGAATTATTTGGACTGTACCCATATAGAAATGCACAGCCATATGTTATATGCGAACTACATTTCCCATACATTGTGTTTCATTTCTAAATGTATTCCAAGCACTACAATACATAAGATATAAAAACATGTTTGTCATTTTCTTAATTGATTAATACACTTCACATATGTACTGCAACTGTAGCCCAATCTTTTATCTAATTTGTTTAGTTTTCCACTTAGCCTCAAATGTAATCTCTTGAAAAATATAGATTCAATGCTTTAATTTAACATGTTTAGTTCAGTAAATCTAAGAAGTCATATGCAAAAGTTGGGCCAGTTAGTCAAATAATACATTTTGTTAAAAATAAGTTTACAAACAAACAAACAGAAGTTATGCATATTTTAATGAGCATGTGTTTTTCTGAGTATGACCCCATCGTTTCCTGTTAGCTAAAATGAGCAGATACATTGAGAAAGTCAGTGAATGAAATGTTCTTGGTGCTTTAAGGTTAAATGATACCTTCACAAATACTCATTTTAGGTGTGCTTTTTGATGTCAACCGTCAAACAGAACCTGAAATATATATGAAAAACCACATCCCGTATGAGTTTAACACAGGAAACCTCTTCTACAACAACAAAATGTACATTGCCATAGGTAGAAGCCTGAACATATAAAAGGCATGCTGAGATATGTTTTCTTATTCTTTAACAAATTCAAATAAGAATTAAAATTTAAAAAATTGCTTTTCCAACATGTTAATACAGGATAAGGGATTACAAAGAATACTCACAAAGTTGCATTTTGTGATAGCAGCCCATAATAGATTCAATATAATTTCATTCTCAAAATTCATACTCCACAGGTGATGTTCCCATGTTCAAAAAAGTTCCAGTTTTCTCCCTTTCATCCTTTCTTCTTTTGTGGTTATCTGTCCCCTCCCTAATGTGAAAGCCAAAATAAAGGAATTAATACCTGCTCTTATATCCAAGACTTTGTTCTCTGAATTTTACTGTTCTATGGCATCCTGCCAAAAATAACTCTCCTTTCCTGATTTCTCCAGTTTAGATAACATTATTTTCTTTTTAAAATAGAATTCCAACATACTATATCTTATGATTACTACATTTCAAAGACGTATCATGAAAAAATAATAATTTTAAGTGTCCTTAGGCTACCATTATTTAAAAAATAATTACACACACACATTATATATATAAGTGTCTCATTCGCAAAGTACTCATATGCCTATAACTGATTATTTTGACACAGTACACACAGCAGCTGCATTCTTACGTAAAATAGCACTGCTCTCATGAACACAGAAATACATCTAGGCGGGAAAGGTGAAAAGTCGCCCTGGTTTGTAATGGGCTTCTGTGTACACTGTCTCTACTCGGGGCTCTGTCCTAGCCTGCCTCCACGTGTTGTGTGTTGGGCTGAGAAAGTTTTTACAGAACACGAGCGCCAAGCCCACTTTATGATGTGTACGCACACACACCTTCATCCTCTCTCTCCCACACACACACACACACACACTCACTCAGTCTCCCAGTCCCGGCTGACTTGCACGACAGGTCCCAAAGTCCTTGTCTGAGACGTTCATGGCGGCCCAACAGCGGTGTTGGCTCCTCGCGCCGGTCACGGTTTTATTGCTGGGAATTGTAGGCATTTTCCTGCTCGCCATTAACATCGAGGACGTCAAGGAGCCACCACAGTACATGGTAATTAATTTTCTTCAGACATAGCCATTGACTTAGGTATTCGAGAACAATCCATTTAAAACTCTTGAGACGTTTCGTCTGTGTACATAGGTTTCCACAGAACAGCCCGCTGTTTGTATGATAAACACGAACTGATGGCTTCTTGCAGCAGCTACACTGTTACCTAGTGAAAGAGTTGGACTCGTTTCAGCTGCTTTTCCACTCTCCTCTCCGTGTTAAGCATCTTTCAACCGTTTCACGTGCGATTTAATGCTTCTCTTTTCTAAATAACTGTATAACATTATAAATAAACTTTTAGGGACCCTTATTTTTAAGTCTAACTAGTTATTGTTACATATTTCTGCTCCATAGGTCAGTAACAACAAAGATGAAAAGAGGTTTCAAATTTGATCAAACCAAAAGATTAATAGTGAGTTTGTATCGGTTCCTTAGTGCTATTATTATTATTATTATTATTAATTAGAAAATCTGCAATTATTAACAAAGCAATGAGCACTATTTGATTTTTTGTCCCGTGGTCATCCTCATTCAAAATGCCACTGCTTGGTACCAAGAAGTTCTGAGTTCTGTTTAAACCATAGTAGATGTATTTGTATATTAATATTTTTCAATTTAAATATGGGAAGATTTGGTTATATCTCAGCAACTCTGCACAGTTAATTAATTAATGGTGTAAAGTCATTTAGTATGCTTTGATGTGAAATGTTAGGTTGTGAAGAAACCTGGTGTCACGATGTATACAATGCAAACATTTGTTCCTCTTCAGCAAGAATATATTTAAATAATGCCTTAGGCCAAAATCGTCTAAAAATTATTGCGAAACAATGTCTGAAGCATAATGCAATGTATTCATAATATTATCTTTGAGTAAGCTTATAGTGGAGGAATGTCTAATCATATCTGCAAATAGCTGATGTGGCCTTAAGTTTTTGATTCAATCTGTTTAATCAGTTGCCCTCAGTCCTCAGACAAGCTGATCATTTTTACTTCTGATATGTTGAAATGAAAACCTGAAGCCACACTAGACCTTTGGAGATAAAACAGAACAGTCATTTTTTTTTAGAAGTATTGAATCCTTCAGATGTGTGATTCTTATCTCCAGCAGTGTAAACAATACATTTTCTCTATAGATTTATAGAATTGAGCATTTCAAAACAAACAACTCTGATTTACTTTGTTTACATAATCATTTACTTGTACAGAAGTTTTATAAACCTGTAGAATTTCTCTGTAAGAACATCTTATGCTTCTTTTGAGTGGCACTTGTTTGAGAGAAATTTGCCCTTGGATGTGGCACAATCCCATAAATTCTCTTTCACATTCAAATGAGGACAAATGTAATTCGAAACTCAAATTTGGAAGATACAAACCATCCAGGCGTGATAAGACAACCTTTCTTTGCTTTGTGTTCTCTATGTTAAATGCCTTAGATCTGGCCTGGGGTGCTTTTGGTAGTCTTTATTTCAGTTGCTGCTGCCGCCCTAGATTTCTGCATTGGTGAGCACCAGCACTTTGTGGAGGTGTGGGGTGGGGTGAATAATGGATGGACATTAGTTAATATATTTATTTAAATGACTCTGCATTTAAGCCTCATCAGGTTGAATCACTTCATACCTCTCAACTGGAAAGGCTTTGTAAATAGCTTTAACCACATGGTAGAATTCAGGATAATCACTCTTTCACTGTGTTTTAGCACTGCTTTGCAGTGAAAACTTCATTTGAAACAGTCTGTGTCAAAACAGTAGGACTTTGCTGCTTGACCGATAAAACAAAATGTGTTGCCTCTGGCATACTGTGTTTCAATAGTGAACAGAAGTGTTCTCCTCTCTGCCTATATTGTTGTACTGTTATTTTGGGAAGTAAAGTGTTAAACGATGCGCTACAGTTTTCCTTTGAGTCCGTTATAGAAGTTCTTTTAACAAACATTTTCTCTCTCAGTTGAGATCTTTAAAAAAAAAAAAAAAAGCAAATGAAACCTCTCTAGCTACATTCACTGTGCTCAGATTATCAGCACAATCAAAAAAAGGAGTGGTACAAGTGGCTTTGCAGCAAACTCTAAACAACAGTACCATGTCTGTTAACACATGCAGTTTGTTTTGATTTCATAAGCATTATTGTTGTATTCAATCTATGGCTTTAGATATATATACTCAGTGACTGATCTTAGGTAAACACTTATTTGAAAAGCACTCTCTCGGCTTGTAGAGAATTGTGATCAGAAACACCATATACCAAAAGATTTAAACATGTTAAAACCCGATTTTATTCATTCATTCATTGTTTGTAACTGCTTATCCAGTTCAGGGTTGCGGTGGGTCCGGAGTTCACCCAGAATCGATGGGCGCAAGGTAGGAACACACCCTGGAGGGGGAGCCAGTCATTCACAGGGCAACACACATTCACTCTCACACTCACACCTATGGACACCTATTTTGAGCAGCCAATCCATCTACCAACGCATGTTTTTAAACAGTGAGAGGAAACTGGAGTACAAATGGGGAGAACACACCAAATCCCTCATAAAAAACCTGGAAGGGGGTTTAACCCACAACCCATGACCTTGGAGCTGTGTGACAGCGACACTATCTGCAGCAGCACCGTGCCATCTGATTTTATTGTTATTGAAAATTAAATATTTTCTGTATATTTAACCCATTGATAGTAGTGAATACACATCTCAGCACCCTGGCAGCAGCTGGTTTTTAGGTGTCTTGCTCAAGGCCATTTCTGCTGTGGGTGTTGTGAGAAGAGACAAACAGAGCCTTACTTTAAACTCTCCTGTCCCCAAATTCCTGCTGGCCATGCGATCAAACCAGTGACCTTCAGGACTCAAGCACACTTGCATTAACCACTAGGTCATAGCTATCCCCTCTATTAATATACTGTATAATTACCACTGATTTTTAGTAGCAATTGTCTGTGAAAATATTTTATTTTGATATATTACATCATGATATGCTTTTCTGAGGACACCTCTCAACATTATTACGTAATCCTTTGATGTAATTGCAGTAACGCTGTTAGATTTCACAGTCACACCTTTATACTGAATTCGGTTATGGAAGCTGATTTTTTTTTCTGTTATTCAGTTCTAGTGGGTCTTAGTTGATGTGTTTGGCCATACTTTGACCTTTGATTTTTTTGTACCGATTTTATGATACTATGCAACATACAGGGAGAAATGCATAAAAAATCCATGCAATAACTCATTTAAGCAGTTGGATTATTCTCTGTCACATTGTTTGGCAAAGGGGCAAGCCTGAACCCATCCTTTTATTTTGTAGGACAAGGTTTCCTGAAAAACTTCTTTATGCCAAAACATGATTATATCATCCATGTTTTTGGAACATTTCACAACTGTTTAAGTCTAATATTTCACTAAAAGTTTTTTTGTAGAATAATTCAGGAGTCATTTTTCCAAAGAGTGAATATTTACATAAAACATTGACGTTGATTGGTTAATACTAAATATCTCGTTTTTGTACAAATCACTGCTTTCTGTTTTTATTTGTAGTTTTTTTTGTATAAAATATAAATATTTTAATATATATATATATATATATATATATATATATATATATATTAAATAAAAAATAAATATGACACTTTTTAACCATGACATTCTTTGTTGATCAGTCTAAAAGAAAGAAGAAATACTGTGATATGTCATAAACAAGGAAAGGTATTAACAAGATATGACAAACACATTGCACATTTATATATATATTCAATTATATATTAATTAAATTCAAGTATACTTTAAGATATGAAATCTCAAACTGACAAATCGTATAGCCAATAAGTGATTTTTAAACCTGCCAAATTAAAACACATACACCAAATGGATATGTGAGAATATGTAACATTTATTTAACATGGGAAAGAAACAGATTATTTATGAGCATAAAGCAAAGTGAAAAGATCAAAAGAATGAAATTTAATATTTGCATCTGTAGGGAACACACAGCTCATATAAGTGCATGGTAGACATGTCACTGGGGCAAATATGTACTGTACGCTAAGCCAGAGGAAAGCCCTGCAAAATAGTGGAAGGCGTGTCTGAACTGGGGACACCACTGCCCTAGTTTCATGTATTGTCTTGTCCACATTATCCTACCTTGATTGTGAGAGAAGCCCTAGAGTGCTATTTCAGCCCTGCCCTAAAAATTTAATTGAAACATTTAATTTTGCTGATTTTTCTATTTACATTTTCCAGCACCACAGTGAACTTAAGGGATTTGTTCTGGTACTACTGAAGAAACCACAACTGCCTTCACAAAAGCCAAACTGGTTTTACATAGAAAAGTGATTTATAAAATCAGCCCTTTCACACAGGGAGAGGTTTGTGTGAGAGGACAGCTTTAGGCAAATAGGTGCAGGTGGCTTGTATACAATAAATCTTCATGTTGTCAGTCTTAATCATCTCAGTTATTTGACTTTCACTGTGTGTCAAACATTTTCTGTTCATGTGTTTCCAGTATGGCATAGTCCTGGATGCTGGCTCCTCTCACACAGCAATGTTCATCTACAAATGGCCTGCAGACAAACAGAACGGGACAGGCATTGTCAGCCAACACAGCGAGTGTCATGTGGAGGGTGAGTGTGTGTGTGTGTGTGTGTGTGTGTGTATATGTATGTGTCTCTTAGGGTTGCAGGATGTGGACATGAAATGCAGTGTTTTATAAAGTGATTAAATGTCTTAATGGTGATATGAGATACAATCATGTTATTAATCAAATACTATGCGTCTGACTGCGTGTGTCACAAAAGACATTAGCAGAATTACCAGAATCAGTCACTATTTTAAAGTGTGTAATATAATAAAATTTAAAAAATCATTCAAAATATTCATTCATTGTCTGTAACCAGGTATCCAGTTCAGGGTTGTGGCAGGTCTGGATCTTACCCAGAAACCTTTCTTAATATCAAAATCATCAGTGAGGTCTGTTCAAATGTTAACTAAAACTCACCTGCACTGAACCTTTTCTTACATTCAGTGCGCCTCTAGTTCTGAGATATTTGTGGGTTAACTAACAAACAATTAATGGCCTGTCCACAAATCTTCTATGAAGTTTGGGTCAGGGTACTGTGAAATCCATTCAGAAAGCTTCAGTTTGTGCTTCTTCATGTAGTCCAGTAGATTTTGAGGTATTAAAATCTTTATCCTGTTGTCTTTTCAGCTTCAGCCTTATTACAGATGGTTTGACATTTGAATCCATGATTGAGTGAGTGAGTTTGTTGAAATATGCATGCATAGGAAGAGTATCTGGCCAATATAACATCATAAAATCAAGCACTTAAAACCTATTATGAATTACTTCTTCAAATTATTGTTTGACTCCCCCTGATAATTTAAATCTATAATCTTCATTATACATTCTGTGTAGAATGATACCTATTTTGGACCAACATGTGTGATGTTCGGTTTTGTGATGAGGTAAGTTTTCCTTCTTATGATCAGTCCATTATCACTGACTTTACTACAGGTTCTTGGTAGTCATATGAGTGTTGCCTTTCATACCTGCATTCAAGCAGTCCTCTCCAAGAATTTTTTTTGTCTTCTAGACCTCATCTTGACCATTCTTGAACTGTTGTTGTAAACAGCTTTACAAAATTAAAGGGCTTATCTTTGTTAATTTTCTGATTATTTTATGCCATGTGAGATAGAATAACAGCATTAGGATTTGTGGAAAATACGTTGTGTAGTGTTTGACAGATGTCATTTGGCCAAACAAAACTTCTACATGCAAGTGTATGCATCAATTGTATACACTGAACGATCGTTAGATTAGGAACATCTACCTACCAGTGATCGTTCAGTGATTTGTCAGAATGTATTCTATCATAAACTACTGTCTTTATGTCTGTCGTGAGTATTTATCCTTACCTTTCACATACATCATATTTCAGTAGGTATTGTTATAGGCCAGTTGTTTGAAACTGGCTGATTATCTGAGTACTTAATTCATATATATGCTCTCCAGTTCAAGCCCAGTAAGTTTTGAACTCTGTTCCATCTAATCAAGTTTCTTGTGGACATTTTTATGCACATTATTAAATGCACCACATGCAAAACAGCATTTCATTTTCCTATGGTTTCAGAATAAGTCAGAACTGACAAAATGTACAAGCAAAATAATTGTGCCTAGTTTTAAGATTCAGAAATTCAGAATCCAGGCAGATGGACATTCAGAAGCTGCTAATTTAAGTTCATGTTCATCCAGGAGCATTTCTGAGATGACATTTTTTTTTTATGTAAAGTATGATCTCTCTGACAATTATCTTCTTTTTGCACTAACCTCAAATGTAGTCTTTTAGAGAAGTGTGGGGAAAAATTCTGTTATTCTGAGTACACTTCCTGTTTTGTTGAGAGTTTTTCATGGTACCACTTCATGCCGTTCCTCAGACAGTCCACTTCAGGTTCCCATTCACATTAGAATCTTTTGAAATATGCCAACAACAATTTTCTGACATATGTCATGACCCTGCCAGTGCCCCCGATTACTGCTGACAAGTAATCTTCACCGGAAGCATCTGGCATGGAGGAATAAGCCTTTTCTTTTCCCCATTTATCTGTGTTTCCTCTCTTGAGACAATCCTTTAACTTCTCCATGGCTGCTTTAGAAACTTAAGTGAGGGCAAATTGTGGTCAGTTACTGGGTGCTTGCACAACATCTTTAGTTAAGGTCAATGTCATTTAAAATATTCATATTATGCGCATTCTTAATAAAAAAATTTTTTACAGTGCCGTAAAAATCAGAGACCAAACCTAATGTATTGTCGGCCATTAAATACTAATGACTAAAATGAAGCAGGAACCATAACATTACTGCCACTTCCTTGTTTTTACACTGTGCACTGACTCTATACATACATTTAGAGCATAATGCAACTGTTGCTCTGCCCCCTGTTCTTTAAAGGTCAAGACCCTCCACATCGCAACCACAGATCAGGTATTATTTGGTAGTGGATATTTTTGGATGCTGGACCATTCTCCGTCCATCAGTAACCCTAAGGAATTAAAAACTCCTGCATACCTGCTATGTCTGATCCACTCCTACAAGCACAACACACTACCCGATTATGAGTACACTAGTTCTCCTAAGAATCATTTTTTGAAACTATACTTGCTTTTTAAAAATGATCCCTGATGTAATTGTGTATCAAATCTATTCACAGATATCTTGTAACACAATGTAAAATTTGATCTAAATGGCTTTGAAATTACATAAATTAAGTATGCTCCATTTCTATTTGGCTTTATGTTTGCAGAGTGTTGTATTACACTAGAATAGGTATTCATCATTTTATGGCTAAAAATACAATTTATTAAAATTGCACAAAAAATGTGTAGTTATCAATATTAAATTATAGGAAAAAATATTAATATGAGATGTTTGGACACCACATTTTCCTTAACAGTATAGAACATCTTAAAAGAAATAAAATGTTTGATATCATCTGGAAAAGGGAGAATGAGGTCTGCACAAATAAATTACTCCTATCCCTCTTGGGGATGAAGTAGATATGCTGATGTTGGTTTGATGTTAACACGGTTAATGTTTTTTCCTCTCTAGGAGGAGGAATATCCAGTTATGCAGGCAGCAGAGGAAAAGCTGCCCATAGCCTGAACAAGTGTATGGAGAAAGCTGTCCAGGAGATTCCCAAAGCCAGGCACCAGCTTACTCCACTTTATCTTGGAGCTACAGCGGGAATGAGACTGCTGAAGTGAGTTACACATGTTGGGTCAAGACATTGTAAATTCTAGATATAGCACACCGTTTTAGTAACAGGCGAAAAACCGAAAAAACCTGGAATCATCGGGCACAAGGCGGGAATACACCCTGGAGGGGACGCCAGTTCTTCACAGGGCAACACAGACACACACACATTCACTCATACACACGGACACTTTCGAGTCGCCAATCCACCTGCAACGTGTGTTTTTTTTGGACTGTGGGAGGAAACCGGAGCACGCGGACACGGGGTAAACACACCAACTCCTCACAGACAGTCACTCGGAGCGGGAATCGAACCCACAACCTCCAGGCCCCTGGAGCTGTGTGACTGCGACACTACCTGCTGCGCCAATCAAAAAGTTGATTCAGTTAAAAACAGCATCAGAAAAGAACAGTGGTGCTAGTTCTACTTCAGATTTCATAAAATATATCCTAACACCACCTTTGCTGAGTATTATAAGCTGCATGAGAACACATGACAATGCATGCCATATGACAAAATACATGGCGCTGTGTGTGTGTCTTCTACAGAATTTCTCAGTCCAAAGAGTCGGATGAGATTTTACAGGAAGTGGCAAACAAGCTGAAAGAATATCCATTTAACTTCAAAGGAGCCACCATTTTGACTGGGCAAGAGGAAGGAGCATATGGCTGGGTCACTGTCAACTACCTGTTAGAAAACTTTGTCAAGGTAAAAGCTTTTTCTCAGTAGTCTCAATAGTTAAATGTTTAATGGGTTTATTTTAAAGAACAATTTATGTTAAATGCATAATGCAACAAACCAAAATTTAAAGCCATATCAAAGAGAATTTTCACTTTCTAATGAAAAAGCATGTTTTATTGCAGTGGTTCTTAAACTGAGGAGAGTGACCCCTTGGTGGGTCACCACATTTTTTAAATTTTTTTATTAATAATAGTTTTAACATTTAAATCTATTATTTTCAATAGGCGTGGTTAATACTCACATCAGTTGGGAAACAGGAGGGAGTCAAGACTTGACTAGTTGTTTTATGGGGTAATCATATGACAGTAAATCTAAGAACCACTGTTTTAGTGTATAAGAAACATACTGTTTTATCCCAAGTCCATACAGTTTAGTGAACATGTAGAAATAATGGATACCACAAAATCTCACAGCTACACTACCTGAGTGATTAGATTCAAGATGGGACATTCTACGCACTCTTGTCATTGGAATATTTTATTTTTGTATTTTATATTTAAATTATCAGAATATTTTAGCACTGCTTTGTGGTCTGTAGTCATTCTGACCTTGCCCCACTTCTCTTCAGTATGGTTTTATAGGTCGTTGGCTGGCCCCAGGCAGAGAGACAGTTGGTGCATTAGATTTTGGCGGAGCCTCCACTCAGATTACTTTTGAGACAAAGGCACATGTGGAAGACAAGGACAACCTAAAGATACTGCAGCTGTATGGGCGAAATTACAGCATATACACTCAAAGCTTCTTATGCTATGGCAGAGACCAGATGTTACGGCTGCTGCTGGCTCATTTGGTCAAGGTAAAACAGGATTCTAGGTATATCTGTCAATGGCACTTAAACAGTAAATAGTAGCCAAGAGTATTAATTGACAATTGTTCTTAAAAAGATGGAAGCAATTTTATAAGGATAATATATTAATGTTCCTTTTATCCTAAATGTTGCTGAGCAACCATAAAATAATTAAGGCTTGTACAGCTGCTACAAGGTTAAAGTAATTAACATTTAGCTAATAGCCACCCACACCAATCATTCCCCACTTGTCTCAAAACATGTAAAATATTAATTTCTTTATTTGTTTTCTGGAACTGAATGATATACATGTTTTTTTTATATATCTTCTTTATATATATTTCCATGGCTGTTCGCTTCAATCATGTTTTTGCTACATTAAATGTAAAGCTCCACTGCAAAATTTAAAGCAACAGGCTTTGAGAAAAACTTGTTTGACAGAAGACTGCAGAGTGTCAGCACAGCAATGGCCAACACTGGGCTCAGCTACGTATTTGGATAGCACCATCCTCTCAAATGAAAGACTGTGTTGATTTCACATGCAAAAATGCATACTGGCTACCAGAATAATTGCTAAGCAAAATCAATCAGCAGCAAAACGTCCCAGATAAAAATTTCCTCTCAAATGGAGCATTTAATGTGAGTGCTTTGAGAAGTCATACCTGGAGGAAAGTTTATATTGTGTAATGTATCAAAATATATGAATATTGAAAGCAGGATACACAAATAATTCACAGCACAGTAATAAATATTAATTGAGATCTACAAGGGCATCAGGTAGTGGCGCAGCAGGTAGTGTCGCAGTCACACAGCTCCAGGAGGGTTCGATTCCCGCTCTGGGTGACTGTCTGTGAGGAGTTGGTGTGTTCTCCCCGTGTACGCGTGGGTTTCCTCCGGGTGCTCCGGTTTCCTCCCACAGTCCAAAAACACACGTTGGTAGGTGGATTGGGGACTCAAAAGTGTCCGTAGGTGTGAGTGAATGTGTGTGTGTCCATGGAGGGGGCGCCTGTGAAGGACTGGCGCCCCCTCCAGGGTGTATTCCCGCCTTGCGCCTGATGATTCCAGGTAGGCTCTGGACCCACCGCGACCCTGAATTGGATAAGCGGTTACAGATAATGAATGAATGAATGAATGAGATCTACAAGGACGGCACGGTGGCGCAACAGGTAGTGTCGCTGTCAACAAATGTGTGATTATGTGAGAATATAATTTTTTTTTTCGTATATGATTAAAGGAAAAATATTTATCTGGAGTATCGCAACTGCTTTTTAAATGTGACTGAATGTAAAATTAACCTGTGGGCGCTTTTTCACCAAAAAGTCTTGAACCCTGCAATTATGTGAATGAATATATCAGATTTGCATTGAATAATGCAATGCAATGGAAAATGGAATGAGGGAGAGAGAATATAGACAAAGAAGAGAATTGAAAAAGAGAGAAAATCAGGTATGATATAAAAAGATGCAGAATGTGACCAATATGTAGGAGAAGCAGAGAAATAAAAACATGAGATTGAAGACAAGAAGCAGCTCGTATTCAAACTACATACAAATTATTATTTATTTTTAATGATAATAAAAAAAAATAATAGTTTATTCACACTTATGGTGCTTGGTACTGAGTTATTCATTGTAAGCTGGCCTTATTGCATTTCAATTTAAACCTGCTAATAATCTTATACATGGTTAGCTATTCACATTTTCACTTTTTTGTTTCCTCTCTTAGACTCAGGGCTCTGAGGGTCCCATTATCAACCCCTGCTATCCACTGGATTATGATGTGTCCATGCAACTGGATGCTATCTTCAATTCCCCATGCACAGAAGCTACAAGACCCTCTCCCTATAAGGCTGAAAAGGAGCTGCAAATAAAAGGCTCAGGGAATTATAACCACTGCTTAGGCAATATGTCCAGTATCTTCTCATTCGACAATTGCTCCTACTCCAAGTGCTCCTTTAATGGTGTCTTTCAGCCCAACGTCGATGGCAAGTTTATGGTAGGAGCACTTGCTTTGGTTTTTGGAAACATTATGTTTAGTCACTAGGACAAGGCTTAACAATCATGTCCCTTCATCTGGAAAAACACAACACTAACGTTATTTTGTCTCTTGTGCCTTGGGAAGTGTTAATGTCTTTGCTGGTTTTTTAAGTCTAAGGCTCAAAACAATATTAACTCCTGCAGAAGTCTGAGGGAATGCAGAAGCAGTGATGATGTTAAGCAGTGCTGACAGGCGGAACAGTATTAGCTCAAAGCAGCTCTGAAGTTTAAGCATGCGGGATCCTTTGGGCACACTGCATATGTCATCATAGTTCTTATATGATTATGCAATCTTGCTCTTTGGTTTTGTGTCTGTCTGTCCCTGTTGCCTTCTTTTTTTATTTATTTATTTATTTATTTATTTATTTATTTTTGGGCTTCACTCTCTCTCATTTATCATTTGAATTTTTATGAGGGGAACATAACTTCCCAGGTTAATATGCTTAGAATCAGGTTTCTTCACAACTGCTTAAAGAATATTGTACTTCATCATATTTTTCTGCCAAAATAAATTTGAGAGCACTAGTGAATTATTATTTTTTATATAGTTCTTCATAAAAAAACAAAAAAATGGAATATATTCATGTTGTTTTTTTTTAAGTTTAAGTGTCTGTGTTCTTGTTTCTCAGAGGTACTGAGGTGTTTTTAATTTTTTTTATGAAGAACTATCAAGCTTGAGTGGGAAAAAAAAAATAATAATAATTATATATATATATATATATATATATATATATATATATATATATATATATATATATATATATCAGTGCACTTTGATGTCAGTATTGAAAAAACAAACAAATTGTACAATTGAATTTTCACCTATAAACCTTGAAATCCAGATACTAAAATATCTCAGTAGACACCTATTGCTAAACCAGCTTACGTACTACATTTTAAAATTAAGAAGGAATAAACTGAATTGTCACTCACCATCTCATGTTTCAGATAATGGAACAAAGCACAAATTCTTATTGCTTGCAAGAAGGAAAGAAGCAAAAAAATATATTTTGTTTGCTTATTTTGCAGCCATGGTTAGTGCTTAGCTGTAAATTTAGCTAAATCTGCTTAAAAATGGCCACCTCCATATTCTGGTTCCAATTTCTGGAGCAGAATTGGACTGTACAGTGATTTGATGCTGCATCTTATTTTAATAAATTTAGTTTAATTTTAATATATGTTAATGAATAAATAACTTTTATGGGTAGATTGGTTGTAAACATTACTTATTGCTGCTTTAATAATTAATAACTTGACACATTATGATGTATAAACGTGCTCCTTCTCTTTCTGTTCCAGGCATTTTCTGCATTTTACTACATTTATAATTTTCTTCAGCGCACCACTGGTATCACTGTCACTTCCCCCAATATCCTGGAGGAGGCAGCCATCAGAGTCTGCAACATGAGCCTCGAGGAGGTACCACCCTGCCTGCTGAGCTAAATCTGTTCCTGCTATTCTGAGATATGCCTCTCTATTTCAGCATTACAGCACTAATACCTTCATCTTAGACTCATGAAGGAGAAAGCTAAAAATTAGTCACAGCCACTGACGGTATAGCTGTTGCTCTGTGTTTTTTAAATAACCATTATAATATATACTGACAACTAAAAACCCCATTTCCAAAAAAATGTGGGAAATTTTATAAAGTGCAATAAAACATGTGTGGTATATTTAAAAAAAATTGAGTGAAAAAGCAGTTGAATATAAAAGATGGAGCGTTCAACATAAATTCAGTCACTGCAAGCAAAGATTGCTGGCAAAGTAAATGCTTACCATTTTGCGCCAAATGTGAGAGAAATAGCTCATAAAGAACCTTTCTCAGCCCAAGACTGCAAAGAATGTAGATCTTTGGTCATCTACTGCACATCGTATTGTAAAATGTTTTTAGGGAAGTCTCAGTTGCAGTGTAAGGCCTGAAACCACTCTGTTTGTGCATGACCTTCAAGTTCTCGGTTGGCATTGTAATTTATACATAAAGTTACATGTACTTGGTTTCACTTTGGAAAACCACTGTCACCAGTCCGCTGATGCATCAGGAACCTAAAACTCTATTACACTAAAAAATAAGCCATATATCAATTATGTGCAGAAATGGGAAAGTTCTCTGGGCTGAAGATCCTCTCAGATGGTCTGAAAAACAGTGGAAACATTTGCTTTTTTTGTCCGGACATTAAGCTCTCTGTGCAAAAGGGACAACACAGATAATCAGACATAGCTGCAAAAGCCAGACAGCATTTGTGATGGTATTGGTGTGCATCAGATGTGTGATTTGGAGTGGTATTTTTCTCTTTCAGAGAGACGTATGGTCCTACCAAGGAAATGTCTTTCCTGGAACAGTTATCAACATGCCTTTGTCCCAGCTTTTTTGAATGCTGCAGGCACCAAATTTTAAATTAGTTTATATTTACAAATTTAAATCTACTTGGCCATTGAAAAACACAAATTACTTACTGTACATTCTTCAATTAAATCAATGTTCAAGAAAATGGAAATCACAAATTCTTGTATTGCATTTTACAACATGCAGTCCTCACCTTTTTGGAACCGGTGTTCATATGTTGTTTCTCTTTCAAAGGAATTTCTGCACTGACTACAAAGTGATAATGTTTGCTGTAGAATGAATTGATGGATAAATGTATATGCGCTTGTTAACATTGTTTTTGCTAAGTAGTTTATGTATGAACTGAGAATTGAAATAATGAGTGCAGCAAACCCTTATTTTGGACTTCTTTGTTCCTTGAGGCTTTTTCAGGAATGTGCTCTTCATAGATTGATTCCGGCATCAGAGTATCTGTTTGATAACCTTGTCTAAAATCCTCTGATAAACAGAGCCTGGCAGTGAAAATGCAGATGCATACAGACTGAACTGTGTTTAGCATTTAAAATAATTATTTCTGTAATAAATCTTACAAATAATATTCCCTGTGATGGAAGAAATCAATATGGGCTACATCTCTCTCTCTCTGTTTTTCTCAATTAAAGATGCTGAAGAAGGCTCCAGATCAGCAGCCACGTCTGCAGGATTACTGTGCCGCCACAGTCTTCATGCGTGTGCTGCTTCTCCGCAGCTATGGCTTTGATAATATCACCTTCCCCAAGATCTCCTTCCAGAGACAAGTAAGCCTTGAGCACAGTGTAACAGAGTACATATTTTTGACTGTATACACTTTAGAAAGGGGGCCTGTTCAAAACACATATAAGCAAAATGGTGCAATGTTTCATCTGCCATTCTGTCAGCTTAGGGTTACTTTGTCTTGATCTGAACTGACCAATTGATTACAATTTTGTTTTAAACTATTTTCCCCCTTTCCCATCATTCTGTAAAACTTGTCTAACATGCATAGATTAGGTTAATTGCTTAATTTAAGTGGCACACTATTAAATTGTATAAAACATTGTAACTCTATTTATTTATGTTTTATTTAAAGGCAGGGGACACCTCTGTTGGCTGGGCTCTGGGTTACATGTTGAGCTTGAGCAGCCTTCTTCCATCTGAGAGTCTGGCCCTGAGGAAGGCTCTGCGTCCAGGAGCCTGGACCGCACTCCTCCTCCTCTTCATCATTCTGCTCTTTGGAGCCCTTGTGTCTATTTTTATTGTTATGCTCCGCAAGAAAAAAGGAAGTGTTGGCATGCCCTAATAACAGCTGCACAGCCCTGTGAATTGTCTAGATAATTTTGTAATCATCAATGCACTGAACAGGAGAGTTGTTGGAAAGGCTTAGTTAAATGTGTTTACATCTTTGGATAGAAATTTGATACATCAGATAAAAATGGTTAAATGACCATTTAATTACTTTACAGATAAGTACTTTGGAAATATTAAATAAAAACTGTCACTGACTTTTTGAAAACAAGATTGTAGCAGAGGTCTGCCTGTAATGAAAAATAGCTTTGAGCATTAGGCATAAATTATTAAATGTTTTGGTACTAATAAATATTTTCAATATATTATTTTCTGAGCTATATTTTAGAAGGAAGGTACTAGGTGGCTTATGTTACATGTTTTACAAAAAATATATGTACAGTACATATATTTACTGGAAAGCTATCACTTGAATATTTTTTTTTACATGTGAATCGTTTTGAATTCATACACTGATCATCATGAAGATGAAAAAGAATGTGGTGGTTTTACATGTGATGAATAAAAATCTTAAGAGGCTTTAATTAAAATGTCCTAATGATCTTTGTTAATATTACTGTAGGTATTAGCTCTGAGACATTTGCTAATCAGCAGTTAAGTATATGGCAGTTATATAGTAGTGTAAAGGGAAACATTTGTTTTTCTGTTTTTTTTTTTTGCTACATTCTTCCACTGTAAAAATTATAGTGAAGCACATTAAGGCCCTTCTGTTCATTAACTAATCCAGTATTTCTCAGCTAGAGGCATACAGCTCTTGGGGGTATTCCACAGAGCATGATTTCTTAGCTAGATAAGTTATCTTGTTAAAAACAGAATTCCTGTTTGTGGAATACCCCCTTGCACATGTAATTGGTTTCCCTGCTTTAACGCTCCTACTTAGGGTTGCCAACTTTCTGAAATCAAAATAAGGAACACAGCGGCTGGGGGACCAGTATGCACTTGTAAATCCTTTTTGAAATGTAGTCAGTCAGATAAAATATTTTGTTGTCTGACATTTATGAAGCCAACTGCCACCAGGGCTGTCAATACCTGTCAGCATTTTTGAAATAATGGCATGGCAAAGCCGAATCTGTCCATGTATTTTGTAAATATTGTATTACTAGGTTAAAATACTGTTATTTTATATTTTTTATTAATTCCAATATGTGGTTAATGACAATGAATGAATGAATTGCTTATTTAGGAGTCTTAAGTTTGTTCTTGTTAATGGGCTAAACTCTTAAAAACAGAATTTTGCAAAGATTACATACTTTAAAGTTACTTACAAAAACAAACAAACAATAAAACCTCCCCCGATGCCTTAAAATTGCTTAGATGTAACACCACAGCTACATTCGCTCAGTACCGAAGTAGCAACAAATAGCTGGCCTGAAAAACAAACGTAAATAGGTTTGGTTCCTGTGGTGAAACGTGGAATATTCACTAGCCTGTTTGAGGCGGTTTTTGCAAGTTTCAAAGTTTGGAATTTTTAAAAAGGAAAATATCGGCGTTAACTGCTTATTTAACTGCTCATTATATGTCTTTACGTACATTTTGCTGCCCTGTTTCCTGTATCTGAAAGCCTAGGAACTTTTAGTGAGGAACCTTTTATACCCGCGCCAGGTGCGATCCGGATGATTTAGGCGCACGTTCAGTCAGTGCGCCAATGCAGCTGACGGAGTAGAAAAATAAAAACAACATCGGCGTTGTTTATTAAATACATTTCATCTTTTTCGTGGACACTGTGGTTACATTTTATATAGCAACAATGTTCGCGGGCCTGCCCGAGTTGGGGATTTCTAACGGAGAAGATCTGAAGGAAACACTGACAAACTGCACAGAACCGCTGAAAGCCATCGACCAGTTTCAGGTAAAGAGCGAAACAGCGTCCAGATGTAGCCCGTGGATAAACCTCAGTAGTGACCCGCATGCACTTCACAGACGTTACTATTTAACACATCGTGGCGCACACCCACCCATCCACCTTGGATTCCATAGCAACGGTCTGCAACACCAAAACAACCAGCAGAGAACAGTACAGCCATCTAAAATACACACCAGTCACTTACAAATATAATAGCATGTATCGTATTACATCCTTGTACAGCAGATATCTTACAGTCACCTATAAATGCCTTAGAAGCAACTACCTAAAACACCATAGCAACCGTCCCTGTACAATAGCAACCACATAGATATTCATAACTTAACTACAAGTGCCCGGGTAACCACTTAAGATACCATGCAACCTAGTAACAAGTTAGCAACCACCATGCAACATCCCAGCAACCACTAAAACACTAACAACCGTCTATCAGTAAGTAGTCTAACAAACAGCGGGAGTACCCAGCTGGAACTTGTTTATGAATTCAATTATCAAAAGTCATCTAGACATGCTTTAATTTGTTAATTGGCTTATTTGTTGTGCACAAACATTCTTTCTTCTGTATATATTGTATATTTATCACAACAGTATTTTATTGTGTGTAGACAGAGAATGGCATATTGTTGCCAACTTTGCAGTCTGCATTGCCTTTCCTGGATCTTCATGGTACACCTCGCTTGGAGTTCCACCAGTCAGTGTTTGACGAGCTTAGAGAGAAACTGATGGAACGAGTTGCTTTCATTGCAGAAGGCAAGGAGGAAGACAGGTAAGCTGGAATATGAATATGAATACCTAGTGGTCTCAGATCTTTACAAATGGCTAATCTATTGAATCCAACACAGATACACTAAGCTGGAAGAACTTCTAGAGAAGAGCTTTCCTCTGGTCAAGATGCCCTCTATACAACCAGTTGTAATGCAAGTTATGAAACACTTACCAAAGGTATGAGAATGGTGCCCATTTATGTATACATGTTACTGCTAGGATGACTAGTTGGTGTTGTTCTGAATTCTCCTTTCTTTTCTTTCTTTCTTTCATGCAGGTGCCAGAGAAGAAACTGAAGCAGGTAATGGCTGATAAGGAGCTGTACAAAGTTTGCGCAGTGGAAGTGAAGAGACAGATTTGGCAGGACAACCAGGCACTGTTCGGGGATGAAGTCTCTCCTCTACTGAAGCAGTACATTGTGGAAAAAGAGGCTGCACTGTTTAGTAGTGATCTCTCCATCCTGCACAACTTTTTTAGTCCTTCTCCTAAAACACGCCGTCAGGGGGAGGTAAGCACCTACCAGCATGTGTTGTGGGCTGTGGGAGGACACCTCAAACTCCTCATAGGCATTGACAGAAGATGGGGTTTGAACACACAACCTGGAACTGTGTGAGAGTGACAATACCTATTGGGCCAATGTGACTTCCATACATAAATATGACAGGAAAGAATATGTACAAAAAATATTAGCTATAAAAAATAACATGACAGGATTAAAAAAAAAGACAATATTTTAGCTGAAAATTATTTTGTACTTCATTTATATGTATAGCCCCTCCAGGGTGTGTCCTGCCTTGTGCACAGTGATTCCAGGTGGGCTCCAGACCCACCATAAGCGGTTACAAACAATGAATTAATTAATTTATATGTATATATTATCAGGTGGTGCAGAAGCTCACTCAAATGATTGGGAAGAATGTGAAGCTATATGACATGGTGCTGCAGTTCCTGAGGACACTGTTCCTGCGAACACGCAACGTACATTATTGCACACTGCGAGCTGAATTGCTAATGTCCCTCCATGACCTGGATATCAGTGAGATCTGCTCTGTGGACCCTTGCCACAAGGTGGGAAACCACTCTCACTCTCAGCACATTTAACTTTCCCAAACTTAGGAGTACATATCCATAGACCCGTCCTGTTATTAGCAGTGCTACAATGTGGGCTAAAGCTTTTAAATCTCTCTTATATATTGTACTGTTTGTCCATCAAGAGCACACAATAGAATTTCATAAAAATATTGAAACATGCATTGGTCTAAATAATACATGTAGAGCTCTGGTCCTCGAGGGCCATTGTCTAGCATGCTTTTGTAATTTTCTGCTCAAACACACTTGGTTCAACTCATCTGTATATTGCCAGCATTAGTGGCTTTTATTAGAGGAATCATCGTACGTTTCTTGATAGTGGCCCAATGGCAACACATATTTGTATTTATATGCAATCCATTTATCACTTGCATTCTCTGTTGATTAATTAGTCTAAAGCAAGATTGGTTGTTTTGAATATTTTGAAAATGTTCTAGTGACAGGTATCTCATGACAAGAAACAAAGTTAATTTTTGCATCACTATTTATGGTGTGCATATTATCAGGCTTTTTAGTGCAGCCAGTATGACCCACCATCTGAAAAACACCTGTAGAGGTATGCAAATTTTTCAGTGTAACTGGGGTTTTTATTTATTCATTCATTTGGTCTCTTTGCTATTTGCAGTTCACCTGGTGCCTGGACGCTTGCATCAGAGAAAAGTTTGTTGATGCTAAACGGGCCCGTGAGTTGCAGGGATTTTTGGATGGAGTGAAAAAAGGACAAGAGCAAGTGTTGGGGTATGATCACATGAATGAATGAAAATGTTCCAAACAGATTTATTGGCATGATTTTTATACCATTTATGCTTCTTTCTCTTCCAGGGACCTCTCTATGATCTTGTGCGACCCTTTTGCCAGTAACACACTGGTGCTGAGTACAGTGAGGAACCTGCAAGAACTGCTTAGCCAGGACGCCTTACCCAGAGTGAGATGTCTAGAGTGTGACAAGCTTCATAGTGAATGGAATCACTAAGCTAATATATAGTGTAGTTTTGAAACTCAAAATATCTTTGCTTTGTTAAGCCATTAATAAAAGCAGTCAGGCAAAGAAGAGATCAATGATAAATTAATGATGTTATTAGTAACTGCCTTGATTTTTATAAACGTATAAAGTAATAAAAATGCAGAATATATATTAGTTTTACTTTTAGATCATCTGTGTTTTGTGTGTCTTACATGTATCAATAGGACAGTCCAGATCTGCTCCTGCTGCTCAGGATGCTCTCTCTTGGTCAGGGAGCCTGGGATATGATAGACAGCCAAGTTTTCAAGGAGCCACGAATGGTAAGATCAGCAATTGCAATGGACTACATTGTATTCTCTAATAGATTCTGATCAAAGTGATCAAACAAATACTGATTAGTGCTTTTGTTCTGTACTGCTATTAGGAATTGGAAGTTGTTACACGTTTTCTACCAGCCATGATGTCAATAGTGGTGGATGACTACACATTTACTGTGGAACAAAAACTTCCTAGTGAAGAAAAGAGCTCTCTCACATACCCCAGCACACTGCCTGAGACTTTTACTAGGTAACACACTATCTAAAATGTCTGCAAGGTACACACACCCAGCCCAACATATTTATCAGCTATAAAAACTGTAATGCGTATACCAGGTACAGACACACCCATCATCTCACACAACATAATTACAGGTCTATTCAAGAGTCAGATTACACATATTGTTGATTTTCTAACTGAAACAAAAATGTATTACCTGGATTTAACAAGTTGGGAAAATACAAATTTGCCAAATTTTGGAATGTCTCATTTTATCCATGTCTGATTTTGTCACAGGTTCTGTTTTATTTTCACTTTTCCACTTAAAAATTCACTAAAACATATTTATTCACCAGAGATGTGTCAGTTTTGATCACATGTACACTAGTACTACTGCACAGGCTGCTGAAAACAAAAATATCTGTTTTAAGTTTTTGTGTTTTCTGTTTTTCTTTTCTCTATAGATATATGCAAGACAACAGGGTAGCATGTGAGATGGGTCTTTATTATGCTCTTCATATTGCTAAACAAAGGAATAAGAATGCTTTGCAAAGACTGCTGCCTGCTCTGGGTAAGTCCGTCATTAATATGTCAGTTAACTGTGTAGTTTTTTTGCGTATTGTCATTAGTATTGAAAGGCATGTATTTTCTTTGAAAGGCAACATATTTTCTTTCTCCCCCCATTATGAGATAATACAACTGACTCAAATCAGTCTTTAAGATTTACTTTCTCCAATACCTATAATTTTTTAAACAGTATTGTTGCCCCCTAGTGGCAGTATATCTGATCCAAGTGTTTGTATTTTGCAGTGGAGACCTACAATGACATGGCATTTGGAGACATTTTCCTCCATCTCCTGACAGGACATTTGACCCTTCTTTCTGATGAGTTTGGCACAGAGGAGTTCTGCGCGTCTGTTTTTGACAGCTTCCTCCTCACCTCTTACTCTAGGTCAGTATTATCATAGCTCATGAATGAGTTGGTGTTTCATTACAGTTTCTAGATTGTTCACTAGCCAGAGAACTTGACATGAAATAGTGATTCAGCTCTGCCACCATGACACTGCTTCTAGCTGTAAGATGTGTATATACAGCAATAGACTCAGCGCTCTAGTTATTGGACAGAGTAAGAATTTTCAGCAGTTGAATTGTAGATGGACAAATCAGTGAAAAATGTTGCGGAGAACACCAAGGTCTCTCTAAAATAAGGCTCTACAATAAGATTAATACCATTTTAACTCAGCCAGCCAATAATACAGCAGATACTGATGTCTCACACACTAGTTATTGGCAAAATTCTTATTGTTAAATTGCTGATAAATTATGGGCTATTGTTCTGTTGTACACCACTAGCTTAACTAACTAAACTGGCTTAACACTAGTTTAATTAATGTTCTTAAACTACTACAAAAAATAGAGAAATAATGAGCAATATAAAGGTACTAAAAATGAATAATACTGCTTATCATAAATGTTAGCTTTAGTACCAGAATTGTTCAGGACAGTCACAAAGGTCAAGCCCTTTGCTGTACTGGGAGTTTTTCCTTGCCACTGTTGCCCTTGGCTTGTTCATAGGAGGCTTGGATCTGGATCTCTGTAAAGCTGATTTGTGACTACTTTTGTTGTATAAAGCGCTATATAAATAAAATTTGATTGATTGATTGAAACATGGTACTACAATATATTTTTAAAGATCTTGTTTTTGTATTCTCGTATAATGTTATGCTGTGCTTTATTCCATCTTTCAATCACACGCTAAAATGTGCTCTTCTCTTAATGGGGATGTTTTAACCTTATCTAATTATTTAATACCCGCATCATTTTACATTGCCAGCAAGGAGAATGTGCACCGACACACACTGCGCTTACTGAACCATCTCCACCAGAAAATGCATCCATCTTCTATGGAAACCCTGATGAAAACACTTGAACCACCCAAACAGGTAGGTTGCATGCATAATAATTAGCATTTCTTAGTAAAGAACTAATGTATTTTATGGGGCATTCTGACCTGAAAATACATTTTTAACAAAGTTAAAGATACATTGTCAGAAGGAAATGAAAATTGTCGCTCCAGACACGACTGCATCACTGTAGAATTTGAAAATGTGGATGTAGCAATGGATGTATTTTTCATTTTGGCTGGTATTACTTGGTTGAAATGTGTCATGTTATGTTTTACATTGTCACTTGATGCTGTAAATTTTACAGTTTATATTGTTAAATGTATTTGAATGTCTGATAATTACATTTACTGTATGATTGAGTTCTCTGTTAAGATGAGAGATAACACTTAATTGATCCTGAAGGAAATTGCAGTGTCAAAGCAATGCACATAGGGTGCAAGAGAAGACATGCAGATAAAAGAGTAAATAGAGCAGGGTAAAGGAAGTGTGGTAAATGTGTTACGAACCTAAATATAAAAATGAAGAGGGTCTATATACGTAGGAGTTTTATATAAGACGCATGTATTAGAAACCACAGAGACAAAAGTGTTCAGTGTAGAGGGCTGAGTCCAGTGAACAACAGCAGGCCAGATTAAAACTAACAGTGAAATGAGTGTGTCATAATAGTGTAAATGATATGGATTATGAGATAATCTTAGTTATATGCTGTGTTAAGTTTAGATGTCACATTTTCCCTTATAAAATGTCAATTTTTATTGCTTAACAGTTGTACTTGATGTTCAGTATATGTTATAAATTATTTCTGATCTACTTGTGCCCACAGAGCAGCGAGCAGGTGAAGGAGCTCTACACGCAGCTGGCTGAAAAGCTAGAGGCTTCTAAGCAGAGTCCACCTGCGCCTGAGGAAGCTCCAGGTTTAGACCTGGGCCTCCACCCTGTTACTGTCCCCACCACAACTTCCACACCCACCACTCCTCACTGAGGAACCCACCACAAGCAGGAACAGGCACATCTACTTTAGATATGGACAAAAGCCTCTTGGAGACTGATGGACAAATAAAGCAACATGGCTTCTCTTAGTCACTATGCATTTTTGGTGACAAGAATTTCAAGAATTTATTTTTCCCTGTATTAATAGCTTTTTCCTGCTTCAGAGTGACTATGTTTGATGGCCATTTTTGATATTGATAAGTGTTTTATTAAAGTGTAGACTTGTGCTTTTTGAATAGAAATAAGTAAAAATTTCTTTTGTACAACATACTAATTGTGAAATGTTGATTCAAATGTGTTTGTAGCCAACACACTTGTAAATAAATTTATTTAGAAAATACTTTTTGCTCCACTGTTTTTGATAATTCTGTTTAAGAACATGGATAAAATTCTGTCTGTTCATACTTGATTTTTCAACGCAAAACAATTATGCTCATTTTTGGCCTCTCTCCATAATGCATATTCTCCTTACTGCCTTATGATTAAATGGTTGTAGTAATGAGATTATGCACATTGCATTGAAAAAAGCTTTCATATTTCACTATGGTACAGTTCCTTTTTTCTTTAATGTCATCATCACACACATTGTAATAAGGTTAGAACAAACACAAATGGTTGATTTATCTAATTTTAGAGATTTGTATTTATCAGTGTAAGTGTGTTTCATCATGGGAGATTGTTAACATTTTTATTTCAAGTGGGCATGCTTTTTTTGATGCATGACTAATAGCAATTGCTATAATAGGAACAAACAACACATTGAACTGGGTTGGGTATCACAAGGTAAAGTGTGAGTAAAAGATGTGCTCTTGGTTTGTTTCGTTATTTCCCTCACAAAAAGACTCCTTCCTTTAGTGGTGTCTGGGGTGGTTTCCTCTTAAGATGGTGGTTGTGTACTTTGCAGACAGCCACATTGCTTCATGTGCAGATGCGCAGATGCAGAGCCTGATATCTGAGAAGGAACACTTAGAATGCTATCCTGTGGCCCCTTCATCCAGTCCCTGTTGCTTTGCTTACACATTGAGTCTGGGTTTAGGGCCCAAATGGTAAACACTTTGATTTTACTTCAGTAAACTTGCACTATTTTTCTGTAGCACAATTACAAACCAATTAAATCTGCCACAAATATCAGTACAATGATGCTTGTCATTCAGCATTGTACTCTGGCCTGGTGGTAACAATTTGATATCCTGCTACATCTAACATATGAAACATTATGTAAATAATTACTTTCTTTGGGGTTGACAATAATTTACTAATCTGAATTTAAAGCAGGTAATGGAAATGTATACTTTGAATCTGAATTCTCTCTTAATCTGACCTACTTGAGTGTCTGTACATATCTAATATTTAACAAATGGGTGTTTCTACTATGCGAGGTAAGTGCTTTACCAAGGCTGTGTAACAGGAACTGAAAAAGCATTTTGGAGACGCAAAAGAAGAAAGTGAAATATGTATGCGTGGCCTGTCATACAGAAAGATCATTTTCAGGACAGGGGTGGGTGGCACCCCTATGTGGGAAAGTATGTTTTTTTACTAACATAATGCAACGAAAATATTTTTCGGGCACAGGATATTTAATATAATTTTCTGTGTATATTTACAACTGACTAGGTACAGTAAGCTTGAAAAAAATATATAAATAATAATAATAAAAATGCCCAGAAAAACAAATATATATAGCTAACAATGCTAACAATTCACCTGACATAATATTAACATTCTACAAAATGCTTGGGCTTTGCTTGATAACATGTTTCAGAGGCTTCAGATGACTGAAAGCATAAAAATATGAATTCAGAAAACTCATCTGTGCAGTATATTAGGGTTTCACTATCAAATGACCACATTCTTACAGAGATTCTCTAAAACAGGACTCTATTGAGATCACTGCTAAAGGATTTCTCTTTTGTAGCAGTATAACACTGAACATATTCCAGTAATCACACTGTAGACCAGATACACTGTAGACCAGTGTCCTGACTGTGAAAGATGTGTGATTAAGTCTCTGTAGTCTACACTCACATGATGTGCATTATTGCACTGGAACTCTGAACAGTCATTCCACTTTCAGTTCCTCATGCTCATGTTCATTTGATGCCTTTAGGTAGCATCATTGTCATTCTTAACTTATGTAAGCTGTTGTAACAGGAGTTTAAAATACAATTTGAAGGGTAGTTGTATTTTTTTAATTATATATTTATAATTTATATATTATATATTATTTTAATTATACAAGGTTTTACTCAGACATCTTCCTGACACCTCCCTGTCCCATGAGTTTGCAAAGATCATTGAGACAAAAATAGAGGAACTTATGTGAGATGTCATAGAAGAACCAGTTCTGTTTACTTCAGCAACATTTCAGTGTAAGGTTTATTTTTATAAATAAAATTAACACTGTGTGAGTAAAGAACATTTGTAAAAGTATGTGGATACTATGTTGTAATTAAACACAGAAAAAGATGTAAAATATACTCTGCTAAATTATTAGAGCTTCACATTGGGCCCAGCCTACTCTCTTCCTACCAGCATCCACAACAATTCTGTTACCACCTCATTAATATTTTAAATGAAATAGGCTACACTTAACCACAATTTTTCAGACCCACCAATTCTGTCATATCAACTAATAGACTATGCTTGAGAACAGGGCCAATATATACCACACACATACCACTTTTTACACTTAGGGTGCATTGAGATCAACCCTAGTTTATTAGTTGAGCATAAACATAAAAACATTATTAATTGGATTAAAGGTTGTGGAGTGACATTAGCAAGCAGAAAGTGTTTTTGTAATAGGTTTCAGCTCACTGGTGCAGCCGATTTTCCCAGTTCAATAATTAGCAGATGCATAATAAAAAATATGTTTTGCCCTTTCTGAACTCAATACTTAATAATAACAAATTTACTGAAAAGGAAAACCAAAATATTGCCTTGATATTAGTATTAAGACACTTCACTTTTGCCAGTTTTCATGAGTATTAGGCCACAAGTTTGCATACCTGGATTTGGGGACCTTCTGGCATTCTTCTCTGCAGATCTCTAAAGTTCTGTCAGGTTGAAGACTGCAATTTTTATATCTCTTCAGAGCTATTTGATTGTGTGTCAGTTAGGGCTCTGGCTTGAGTGGCTGGGCCACTCAAGGACATTCTTAGAGTTGTCTCTAAGTTACCCCTGTGTTGTCTTGAATGTGTGCTTAGAGACATTGTCTTGTTGTAATGTGAACCTTTGGCCCAGTCTGAGGTCAGTTTTTCATTATGAATATCTTTGTACTTTGCTCTATTCAGCTTTACCTTTACCCTGACCTGTCTTCCTGTCCCGGCCATTGAAAAAACACCCCTACAGCATGATGTAGCCACCATCATGCTTCACTGTATGTGTGGTTTGGGCAGGTGATGAGCAGTGCCTCATTTGCTCCAGACATGATGCTCAAGATTGAGGCCAAGAAGTTAAATCCAGATTTCATCAGAGCGGAGTCCCTTGTTTCTCAGAGTTCAAGAGTCATTTAGGTGCTTTTTGTAAACTCCAGATACACATTCTTTTACTGAGGAGAGGCTTCTGTCTAGCCACTCTGCCATAAATGCCAGATTAGTGGATTGCTGCAGTGGTGGTTGATTTTCTGGAGGTTTCTCCTATCTGCACAATAGATATTTGGAGCTCAGCCAGATTGATCATTGGGTTCTTGATCAGCTCTCTTACCAGAGCCCTTCTTCCCCAGTTACTTAGTTTGTTTGGGCAGCCAGCTTTAGTAAAATTCCTGGTTGCTCCAAATGTCTTCTGTTTTAAGTGTATTCAGGACATTGCTTGGGAACTTTAAGTACACCAGAATTTTTTGTAGTCTTCTCTAGATCTGTGCCTTCACACATTCCTGTCTCTGATAGCCATTGTTAGCTGGGAGATTTTATATAGAAACGTGTGTGTGTGTGTTTGTCCTTCAAAATGTATAATCAACTGATTTTATCACAGGTGGACTCCAGTCAAAATGTAGAATCATCTCATAGATCAGGAGTAATTAATTAAATTTCATTAACATAATGTATAACCTGTATTATGATCAGTGCCATATCCTGCACATTGAAGCAGCCTTGTAGTTATAGCAACATTTTATGTAGTTAACACACATTCAGTTACATTTTAATATATTTCTGCAAGATTCATATATATTACAATTAACAAATACTATACATAAAATGTCCTTTTTTCATTTCAAGTAAAATTGATAAAAAATCACAATGATTTTGAAAAAGAAAAAAAAGCATATGTAAATAAATTCCCTAATGGTTTGTACTTGCTGTTGGCTGCTTTACATAACCAGCAATCTGATTGGTTCTTATTGCCGGAGGGCGGGACCTTATCTGTTATGAAAACGTCAACCCGAAATCGTTCCCTTATTTTCAAAGTTTCTGGTTTTACCTCACACAAAACTGTGGTCCTGAAAGAGTCCCAAAAGAGTTTTTATTACGTCCTTTTGGATATTTTACTGGCCTCAGGACTCCAACTACATATCTCTGCAGGCCGGAGGCCAGCAAGTGGGAGGGGCGTACGCAGCAAGTGGGCGGAAACCAGCAAGTGGGTAGAAACCAGCAAGTAGGCGATCTATGTTTTGTGGGAAGGCGAACATATGAAAAGCAGCCTTTGTGATTTGAAAAAAGGTCCTAGTTTCTCTCCAACAGAACTAGATACCCTCTACTAGTTATATAGTTTAAAATATTAGGTTTCAGTGAAAAGGAAATACATAGCACTCCTGATATTTTAATTATATATTTTTGGTAATTTGATTATGGGGTGAACTGCAAACTTATGAAATCCATTAGGTCTCTCATGTCTACAATCATTATTTTAATTTGTTTACAGAATTATAAGACTGTATTATTTGTTTTGTACTCAGCACAGTATTGGATTATAATCAGTTTAAATGTGTAAACCCTATAGTAACGCCCTCGAAAATGGCCCACTATTGAAATAAATATTTAAAGCAGCTCCTTTCCATTAATGGACATGGGAGGAATTTGCAAATAATCATAATATTCAGCAAGCCTACCATGAGCACTCAGTCATAGAGGGTGTATATGACAATATAGTCAGTGTATGTAGATACAAGTTAGGTGAACTTAATAAGATGGAAATTCACTGTAATGTAGTTATGGTTTAATGAATTCCAAGATAGTGGTGCAACCTTTCTGGAAATTTGGCTCAACTAAACATCTAAGAATATAAATAGACATTAAGAGAAGTTCACTGTACTTCATCTAGTTCCTTTGCATGGTTTTAAATGATTATTTATAGAAGTATGTCCTTGTTGTAGAGTATTATGTATTACTCTTGCATTCAGATGATCACATATGCTTTAATTTGGCATCAGAACCAGGTCCTGGAACACCCTACTCAAAATTAGTTGAATCAAGTTTGTTTGAACAGGTAGAATAAGATCAGAATTGGATAACACTGGCTTAGACTGTCAGAAAGCCTCCCTTTATTATTACCTGGATTGTGCATGTGAATTTGTAGAAGGACTATCATTCATTCATTCATTCATTGCCTGAAACTGCTTATCCAATTCAGGGTCGCGGTGGGTCCAGTCTGGAGCCTAACCGGAATCACTGGGTTCAAGGCAGGAACACACCAGTCCCTTACAGGGTGACACACACAAACAACACACACACATTCACTCCCACTGGGTCGCCAATCCACCTACCAACTCCTCACAGACAGTCACATGGAGTGTGGCTCAAATGCACAACCTCCAGGTCCCTGGAGCTGTGTGACTGCAACTCTACCTGCGGCACCATCATGCCGCCCAAAGGGCTATCAAATTATTTTTATATAGTTCATTTATTCAGTTTAATGTATTTCAGAAATACAACATATGTACAAATATTTGAGGACAAATTTGTAATGAATGTATTCTACATTAAGTTGCACCCATTACTAACACAGATGTGCAAACGTGCACACACTGCCTCTCTAATCCCTGTAGAGAAATACTGACAATAGAACTGGATTCTCTGGAGTAGAGAAACATGAACCTAATGCCAGGCGAAGTATATATAGCACCCCAGCACTGAGCTGTGCTGATGAACCCATATTTACTGTCATGTCTCTTGTTAGGAAGTGAGTAGTAGCCTCTATGTAAGGAAACATTATCATTCTCAGTACATGTGGTCTCAGGTAAATGGTTATTCTCTCTATTTATTGCGAGAATTTCACATATTAAGCCAAACACAAACAAGTCTGTAAATCACATAATGCTGAAAATGTACTCCATATAATGTACTCAATGTTTACAAGGTACAATATTAATACTGAAAACAAAACAGTTATTACATGGTCACCAGGCACACAGCTGTACTACAAAATACACAATAATCTAACACAATATCCCAAAGAACTCACTGACATTCTCTTAAACTTCCAAACAATGCTCAAACAGAGCAATTTGAGCTGCATTACTTAGAGAAATTTGTTAGAAGAAAGAAAATAACTAGGATCCTTATTTTGTGCAGGGCATTTTATGCAAAGCAGGACATCACTGTGAACCAGACAGTTTCTAAAAGTATCAAACTATACACACTGTCTGAACTGTGGTGTATAAGGTGCCCTGCAGTCTAGTATATGTGCTTTAAGAATTGAGGTGAGGGCCCTACAGTCCAGTTTACATGCCTTAAAAATTCTGGGGTGAGGGGCATGATGTAACCAAACATTGCATTGACCCTGAGACCCTGCTCATCAACACAAGCTTTTAGAAACAGCTCCATATCAGCCCTGTTTTTAAAAACAAATAAAAAGGGTTCTTTAGCGTCTGGGTCATCTCCAGAGCCTTTACAACAACTACATATCTCGAGGCCAGCGGCGTGCTTGAGTGGTGCTTAAAATGTTCCTCCGCGCTCACTTGGAGCTGCCTCCGCCCTGCAGAGATACCCTTCTCCAGAACAGCGGTATCTGGTAGAGGTGGGCGGATCGATCGAAATATCGATACCAACGCTGGTATTGGTATTGATCATTACTCGTGGAAAAAGATCGATACTCAAGCCTTTTTTCTCTCCCAACACTTTGCCGCTAAAGTCTGTGTGCGAGGCAGCGCAGAGTCTGGTAATTTCCTGGAGCGCTAAACCTGAACCCAGAGCCGTATTGTTCCTACCTCTCTGCCTGAACCGTAATGACTACAGTCACGCCATTTAAAACAAACACTATCTGAAATTATGTCTTTCTCGTTGTGAGGTATTGATGTATTTTTATTTTAGCACAAAGCCTCAACAAGAAAGTGAAAGGGTCGGAACATTAACCAAATGCATTTTATGTAATTCAGTGGTTCTCAAACTTTTTCTATAATTAACCACCTCAGACGAAGATGAATTTCCGCGCATCACCTGTACCATATCGCCCCCAAAAAGAGGTAATAAAATACACATGCAACTTATTTATTTAAGTAACATCAACTTAAGAATCTCCTGTTTCTCTAACATTTATATACAAGCCGCTTTCCTAACTGTAATTACCCATCATTTTTATCTGCTGTGCTCTCGTTAATGACCTTAACTTTATTAAGTTAATAAACTCCGCCTGTGAACCGAAAGCCAGTGAAGCTGATGATTGGGTAGAGCTTGATATTTGTACGGGTGCCTTAACGAGGACTGAAAGAAGACCAACCGCGTCTGACTCGCTGCCAAAACGCCTTAATCTCGGTGGCGCATTTTCAAAATAAAAGTTTGCGAATAAAAGCATATTTTGGTTCAAAATGTTTGGTTTCTCGTATCCTATTTATTTTTCTTTTAGTATGTTTGAGGGCCATTAATGAATCCTTTATGACTGAGTGCTTTTTACTGAGTAAGCTTTATTGGCAAAACAGAAAGGTTTAATTAATTAATTAATAAAGACAGGCTCATTAATAAAGAAATGTTCATTTCTCCCACCTGCACCTGCACGCCACACTTTGAGAAACCCTGATATAATTCAAGGCTTGGTTTACGCTTTTGTTTATTAGCAGCTCATGACTTTTTGTTGTAACTGAGCTTTTTCAATAGCAAGTTGAGGGGCTTATTTTGCCACTTATTCTGTGGTTTCATGAAGACCACAGGCTAAATCAGACCTACGTATTAGCTTCTAAAGAACATGAAATGGTATCAGTGTTATGTAGGGTGACCAGACGTCATCTTTTACCTGGATATGTCCTCTTTTTTTAAACTTAAAAAAATGTCCCGCCGGAATTTCACAAACGTCCGGGATTTTGTTTTTCAAGAGTTTACATAGAATTTCGAAAAACGTTTCGTTCACAAACTAGTCCCGCCCTCCCCTACTCCGATTGGTTCGCTTGAGTGAGAAAGGGGCGTGGTGAAGTAGCCTACAATCTTCTGATTGCACGGTCTGACTGTAGAGCTACCGTTATTGGTCGATAACCTTCTCTGTAAACATTTAATTGGTCAGTCTGCACGTCAGGCAAAACTCATGTACCTAGCCTCATCTCGAGCAGCTATGCTGAAATGTTAATGTAAGTTCGCGGATGAATTAAAAAATAAATTGCCATGTTTTGTGTAGCAAATAAAGGTGTAAAGGACCTAAAAGCACACATAGGTTCAGCTAAGCATACAACGGTAGCAAGGGGCGAGAGTTCATCAACCCCCAAAGATAATGTTATAAAGCTCTTAACACAGCAGTCATCTGATGTTGGTTCCATATTAATTCACTCATCAGATTGCTTTCATTTGTAGTTACTGTGTTTTATATCTAAAATGAAACTGACCATGTGAATATGGTCTATATTATTTCTTTATTCTTATAAAGAGACCATTGTTATACACATATAAGTAAGAGTCACTTCTTAAAATTCACATTTTAAATAACTCACATTATGAAAAACACTAGAGATATAGCATCTAAATCTGTAAAATATTTTAACATAACATTTTAAACATAATTTTGAAGTAAATAATCCAATTTAGTATAATAGTCTTATTATATGTAACTGTTCATGTACATGAATATATGAGCGTGCATAGAGTTTATTAAGAAAATCTGAGAAAAATTAAGAAAGTCATCTGCTATGAATATATGCAAACAATGAATTGCTATTTATGAAAATGAAAGAACCATTTTAAACAGGAAGCTGTGCAAAGGTTTTACCCACTGAAACTTTATCGATACAAGTGTGTTAACCTAAAAGTAGTTCAGTCGCTTCTCTTCTGAGTACACTGTGGCTGCAAGTGGTCCCACATCACTTAAGTGTAAGTATTAATTTTCTTCCAATGTAGAAATAGGCCGCAGTTAAAGTTAGAAGGCTACATATGGAGGCCTAACCAGTTTTAAATTGTTCAAGGTATGAGCAAATGTACATTTTGAGTGGAATAATGTAGAAACAATCCATAGAAATGTTACATGAATATGAGTGTTGCTGCCTTGTACCCAGTGATTATTTGTAAGTTACTTTGAAACCCTGATCAGGATGAGGCAGTACAGGAGATTAATTAATGAATGATGTTTTGTTGCTTTTAAGTAACAATATAATGTTACTTAAAATATATGCCTAAAGCTTTATTTAACTGACAAAAGCACAAAGAACAACGAACATATTTATTTATAAATTAGGGTGTTTATAAAGGTGTGTTTTAAAAATAAATTTGACACCTGTTACACACTCCAAAAATGTCATTTTTACATTCTCCATTTGATGGTGTGCCACAGGAAATAGATCTGGACTGTTAGCCGAGCACACACAATCTGTGTCTATAAAGTCATGTTGTTGGAGCACGAATGACGTCTTTGTCTTTCTGAAATAACCAGGAACATTCCAGTTGACAGTCTCGTCCTGGGATTTTGTCTTGATGGCAGCATTTTTGCCTGAACATTAATGAAAACGTCTCATATATGAAGATCACCCCTGCTGTGGTCACTGATGCAACCCCCCATGCCATAAGAGGCATTTGCACCTATCATTGGTAACAGTGGTGTCTTTCATCATTACCACAGAAAGTATGACATTAATGATTCATTAAAATGAAACATGGACTCATCAGACCACAGAACACATATCTACTGTATTTTGGAGTTGAGATAAGCTTGGGCCCAAAGAAATAAAATAACATTTCAACATAGAATTGACATGACTTTCTCCTTGTATAATAGTGTTCAGGTTTCATTTCTTAATGTAGCAGTGGACTCTGTTAAGTGACAACAGTTTTTTTAAATAATCCCTAGCCCATTTATTTATTACTGTAGCATGATGTACAATGTAATTTCTTATTCATTGCCATCTGAGGGCTCAAGGGTCATGCTCATTCAACAATTTTGGCCAGGCCTACCCCATATGGACTTTTATTGCTCCAGAATCCTGAATCATTTCACAATATTCAGTATGGTTGATGATACAAGATATACAATTCTTTGCTTTCTTGCATTTAAAAAGGCTTTGTATGAACTCTTAGATAATTCTCCAATGAAGTCTTACATGAAATGATGAACAATGACTTATTTTTGCTTGCAGATATTGAGCCTTTCCTGAATGCTCCCTATTTAAATTTCATACCTGCTCAAATTGAAATGATTCAAAATTTTCTGTTTATTTTGCCACTGTGGCAAATTTTTTCAAATCAAATTTTTGTGTGTTTCAGGCATCAAATTGCAAATTTCTTCATTAGTAACAAAATATAATGAAGTTGGTCAGAAAACACTAATTCTTGGTTTAATTACATTTTACAGAATGTCCCATCTTCTCTGGAAATGGGGGATGTACATAACCTACACTTTATCCATTTCTGTTTGTCCAAATTTTTGTGTTGTAGATGAACAGCAAACATTCATCTTCCATTTCCTGTTGGAATATGACTGAAGACACTATTGATGCCTCAGGTTCCTGTAAAGGGAACATGACTGAGGATACTACCTATCCATCTCAGAATATCTCCATTGCTGTGCTCCTTTGCCTGGTTCTCCTGCTTGGCCTCCTGCTCAACCTCTTCAGTATGTGGGTCTTTATGCGTCGAATGCCCAAATGGAAGCCTGGCACCATTCTTCAATTCCACCTGGCCATTAGTGATGCCGTTATTTGTCCACTAGCACCTTTCATTGCAGTTTATTTTGCTCAGGGAGGAAACTGGCCCTTTGGGAGCCTTATGTGCCGGCTCAAAATTGTCCTGTTAACAGTTCATTTTTACGGCAGTATCATCTTTCTTACTCTCATAAGCATCCAGCGTTATGTTTGTGTGGTCTACCACAATCAGGACTCCTGTTGGAAACAAAAGTACTTTGTCAAGAGGTTTTGTGCAGGAGTATGGCTTGCGGTGCTGATAAAAGCGATAGTGTGTTCTATGTTACTGGACATAAGCTGTGTGGGGAATCATACAGTGTGCCTTAGCATCCACCAGGCAAAGAACATTGAACTGTATTTCATCATCAACTTTATTTTACTCTTTCCTGGCTTCCTTCTTCCATTTACCATATCACTGTACTGCTACATCCGCCTTGCACAATCTGTGTCCAGCCTCAACGATTGCCACCAGCAGGGCAGGCTGATAAAAAGTAAATCACACAGAATGGTAGCCATTTGTATGGTCATATTCGGAATTTGCTTTTTGCCAATGAATGTGGTTCGGACTGTGGTTGTGGTGGTCAAGAAATACTTTGCCAACAACTGTGGCCTTCTTTTGCATGTTGAGACTGCGTACTATGTGTCCTGGATTCTGTCATCAGCCAACTGCTGCCTTGACCCACTCATTTACTGTTTTTCTTCTAAAAACTTCACAAGAGCCATTCACAGCTCACTAAGGAAAATTGGGGCCAGGATCCAAACTCCTGGCCAGGTCCAGGAGCAAGACAGTGCAATAAACCCACCAATCACGCACTATGACACTTAATAAGGAAAAAATGTTTATTTGGTCAATAATCCTATAACTGAATATAAGGTAACATTAAACATGAATATTAAAGTCAAGGGAAAAGAACGATTTGGTGTACAATTATATGAGCAAAACGTTTGTAGACAAAATCAAGGGTGCAATAGTAGCGTTTTCCATTCTGGAAAGGTTTTAAACTAAGAACTGGAACATTACAGTGAGATTTTTTTTTGCATTTATTTATTGCACTTGTGATCTGGAAATATTCAAAATGAGTATTTCCAGATCACAAGTATGTGATGATGCTGGGCACCAGACACATCACCTGCATCCTCATAGAGGCCTATAGGTAATCATCTTGTGTGTCTAATGTGTGCACACCTGGGGGTAATTAATGCTAGTGAGTACTTATCCCTGTTGTCTTCCCTGTTGTCCAGGTGTAGCTAAGGTAAAGAGAATAATAAAAAGCTCATGTAAATATGTGTATGTTGTGATGCCACTGTAATTATATCTGTTTAAATTATGTGCTTTGTTATTCTTTGTGTTCACATCTTTTAGATTAGCCCCCATAATGGTTTGTACCAAACATAAGGGCTTTAAAAGTAGTTCTGACTGAGTTCAGGGGGAGACTGAGAGGGATGGGGGCAGTCAGACTGAGTAGAGGTAGATGTTTGGCCATTTGTTTGTTGAATGTTCTGTTGAGAACCACATTGGTTTTTGTTACTTTTCATTTGTGTTTTCTTTTTCTTTTCATCACGTTTGTCTTTGTTGAGCACTGAAATAAAGGTTTTGTGTTATTGCACACTGCAGAATCATCTTCCTTTGCTGCCCTTAGTTCTTCTTCTCACAAGCCTTTGATACACATTACCACAACGTACCACTCTTATCACAAAGATATTTCACACAGTTCCGTTACTTTTTCAGAAATCTACAAGGAAGCCTCAGCAACAAAATATTTTTTCAGTAATAAGTGTGCATCAAATATTTCCAAAGTTCATTCTTAAAAGTTGGTTGAATTTTCTGCTTTAACTCTGTTTTTTTTTTCTTTGATTTAGCACATATTCACAAACTATTTTTTGCTGATTTACTTTTTTTTTGTAGAGGCTTTTTGATAGATCTGAGAGGCACTTGAATTTCTTTTATCTCTCAAGGGTGGAAGTACTGTTTATCTTATAGTCACAGCCAGCTTGCCAATAAGGTAATTTGTTTTTTTATATAAGATTTTTATTACAGATTGTCCATTAACTGACTGATAGAACTGATTGACCTGCCCAAAATCATTTTACTTGTAAGTTGGTAAATTTGTAAAAGCTTCTTTTTTGAATGTCATGCTGTGCTCGTGAGAACACACGCATGTTGCAAAGGAAGTGCTAGTGACGTTATCTTCACTGAGTCATAGTGTGCACAGTCAAAGCAATAATATAAATGCTAGTGTTTCTTCAGTTCTTCATGTTTAGGTAAGTGACATATGACATGTTTGAGGCAATGTTTTTGATGGAAATATTTGTACATTAACTGTTGTTTAATATTTTAAATTATTTCCAGACATTTTCAAATAAAATACCCGTACTGTATACTCTGATAGATCCTTTGTGATAATCTATGGAACAATTCCCAAATTTTTTTTTTCATGCAATATTTTATGTTGGTGACCTTTTGTGGGCATTTTAATTGTGGTGACTGTCACTGAAGATTCACCAGCCGGGAGTTTCTGTTTTCAGTTTCTGATCTATTCTTGTAATCCAAAGAAGAATAAAGAACTGCCCTGTTGTGGATCATCAACTTCTTCTTCCTCATTTCTGTTGACTATGCTCCACTGGTGATTGATGTTAAATACATCCACTTTCGCAGTCTACATTCAAAATTGGTTTCTCAGTTACTCCATGGCCAACCTCCTGGAGGACAGCAGCAACAGCTCGCATACTCAGTGTACACCAGATGAGCAGCATGTGTCACTTGTCGTGCTCCTGTGCCTGGTCTATCTGACTGGACTCCTCCTCAATGGCTTCAGTCTGTGGGTCTTCACTTGCAAGATGTCCAAGTGGAGAACTGGCACAGTCCTGCAGTTCAATCTAGCAGTTAGTGATGCCATCGCCAGCCCAGCCACACCACTGATGGCTGTTTATCTTGCCAACGGGAGCAAATGGGAATTTGGATCTTTTGTGTGCCAGTTGAAGATTGCCCTGCTCAGTGCTCACTTTTATGGAAGCATAATATTCCTCACCCTCATCAGCATTCATCGCTACGTGATGGTGGTCCACATCAAACAAGCCTCACCAATGAAAAGGAAAACATTTGTGAAGAAGCTTTGTCTTGGAGTGTGGTGTTTTTTAGTTATCAAAGCCATTGTCTATGGGGTTCTTCTGCCTGTTACCACAGATAAAGGCCACCAGCAATGCCTCTCCATACACCAGGAAAATCTGACACATGCATATTTTGTCATCAACTTTCTACTTTTCATTTTTGGCTTCATCATACCTTTCATTATATCTGTGGTCTGCTACAGTCGTCTCGCCAGCTCACTGTCCCGCATCAATGAGGACTCTCCTCGTGGCCAGACAATTAAAACGAAGTCCTTGAGGATGATAGGAATATGCCTGGTCATATTTGGACTGTGTTTCCTGCCTCTTAATATTGTGCGCACTGTTGCTGTTGTGGTAAAGAAGTACTACCCCAAGCACTGTTATCTTCTTCTGCAACTGGAAACAGCGTATTATGCATCCTTGGTTCTGGGAGGAATAAACTGTTGCCTAGACCCCCTCATCTACTTCTTTGGCTCACAAAACTTCAGCAAAGCACTGAGAAAATCTCTGAAAATAATAAGGGTGCAGGAACAGAACACAGAAAACAGAAGTGAATCAGAAACAGTAAGCTACTCTGCAAAAAGAAGTGCTGTTTATATCATATCTACTTGAACTGAAATCTACTATTCTTACATTTATTGGGACATTGATATTTTGAAGATTTTATTTAATCAGCATATGGTTATTTGGTATGTAGTTTAGGCAAAGAATTTATACTTGTCAATTTTCCACAGACAGTTATGTTTTTATTGCTATTCAGGTATCTTGATGATTTAATGTTTCAGCTTCTTTAAAATGTATGTTGTTGAAATGAAATGTATTAAAATGCTGCTCACAATATTGTTTACTGCTTTATTGTGGTTAGTTTCATATTTAACTCATTTCCCACAGGTTCTCAGTGGGGTTAACAGGTTTGATCGGTTAATAAGATATATAAACTATGACATTGTATTCTTATTTCACATATACTGTATAGACATGTTTGTGGTTTTCATTAATAAAGTGAAATGACAGAAAAATCCCTCTAAAACAGTTGCTAGACATTGCAGTGTATAGTATATGCACATATCTGAGCAATTCTTCATGATCATCTTGAACATATTTCCTGTAGAATATCAGCTTACAAGATATGCTCATGTGTTTACATTAACTAGGAATGAGAATAGGGCAGTTATGCAGTGTGCTACAAAAAACCTGCAATATAAAGCTCAGTTTGTGATCTTAAATTAAAGAAGTTCACCATTCCATTCAGTGTTTTTGTTTTTCTTTTTAGTTCCATGTTGCAGCACACTTTTAATAATAATGGTCCCTAAAATGTTTACATATCATTTAGGTCCTTTACAGTTTTTTCAAACATTTCAATGTTTGTACAGCAAATAAAATAAATACAAATTAAAAAATATTGGATCCATATTACCAATATATATCATATGCCCATGCAAGTGTTTTTCATACAGCAAGACTCCTACAATGAAATGAAAATATACATGTCAAAGTATTTAATGTTTAGACAGCAATTAGAAGTAAATACTGGATGGAGAGAAAATTCAGACTGTTTCCAAAAAACGTTTTTCTTTATAGTAAAAAAGTAATATCTGTTAATGTTAGTAATTCATTCCAAATGTATGTAGATGGGGTGCAATTTTAACATCTAAAGGGTGGCCTTTGTGTTTTCAAGATGTCCAAAGCTTTTAATGACTGTAATCTGGAAAAACAATTCCACCAGGAATCACCATCACCATCTGAGGTCAGAAGCAAGTTGGTTGAAAGTCTTGATGCCACATGAATTAGCTGAGTTTTGACATCAAGGTAATTTCTATCATGACTGGAAAAGTTAATTATCTGTAAGAAATCACATTATACATTACAAATTCTACATTAAATGAATTGGTAAAGCTGTTTAATATATAAACAGTGAAACGATTAAACGTTTTATTTTTATATACATTTGTGTTGAAGCACATAGAAAAAACTAACATTGACACATGCTAGCATCTTATAAATTAGCTTAACATAACTTTTTGGACATAGCAATGATATTGACTGTAAACGGCACGAAAAAAAAATAGCTGTGAGCTAGAGTTAAATCTCTAATCACAGCCTCCATATTGCTGTTTTATAAATTATAAGCCACCTAGATAACTACCCCCAGAAGTGCACTTGACTCCACTGTTGTACAACGTCCAATGACGTTAATATAGTGTGCACTCTAAAGAGAGCTAATTGGGACAGGGCCAGACAAATTTGTGTACAGCTCCACCTGCCGAGCCAGGTGAGCATCGTGACCTCATGATGACGTAGAGAAAGTCAGGTGAGAAAGTTTCCTCCTTGTTTAGTGCTGTTCAGATTAGCCGCCTCTCCGCGGTGGCTAGAAACACAGAAACAAAAACACTGAATAATGGGGAAACTTCAGACGTTTGAGATTATTCTGAAAGACAATAAAGTGGTTTATAGTCCCGGAGAGTCCGTCTCTGGCACTCTGAAAATCACCACTGCTCAAGCGATACAATGCAAAGGTAAGAGAAAGCTGTGTACACCCGGTGAAACGCCACACGTCTGAGGTAAACATCTCGCTTCGCCACTTTGTTTCTTCTCTGATTAACACCTTTTCTTGATGTTAACTCGAGGAAAAAAACTCAACAGCGACGTATTTACCACAAACGCTATCCTAGCAAAGTATTTTAAAATTATATGTATGACATTTTTAAATCTTAGGTTTAACTTCTAAAACCGTCAGAAACTGGGTATTTTTTCACAGATGTATAGTTACATTTTGTTTTCAGATTAGCTGTAATATTATACGTGACTACTGCGAATACTGGAGAGTTAATTTGGGGCCATGAATCAGACTGTGGTTTACATTTATATACCGAAGGAACCGAAAATGTAGCATTTAGGCCTCTCTCAAATGGTTCACAGCACTGTTTGTTCAGATATCACGCAGTCAAAACTCATTAAAGTAGAGTAAAGATTGGGTTTTTAACATTTTAACTTATCCTGTGGCCTTCTTTATACATTAAAAAGGCATATCATAAATAGTGTTTTCAATTACTCTAAACACTGTCTCAAACAGGCAGGTTCAGGCAGCCAGGGTTTCTGATGTCATTACCCTTAGACACCAGTATCATGAGCTTGCGGTGTGGAACTTTTTCAGTGTCTGGTGAAGACACGCAGGTACAAATTGCATATTGATATAGCTATGCATACTGAATAAGGATGGAATTGTAGTTCTCTGTAACCTATTTTTAAGGCAATTTTTTTTCTCATGTGACTTTGAAATTTGTTAACAAAGATGAGTTTGTATGGATTTTTATTCAGTGACTTGAATGGGACTTTAAAATCTAGTCTAATCCAGTCAAAACCAAAGTTATGTAAATGTTAGGGTTGTCAGACCTGAAGATATGTGAGGCTGCAGTTGGCTCATTAAACCACAGAAGAAGAAGTGTTATTGTCATCTTACAGTTTTCTTGTATTTTATTCTGTCTGGTCTGTTGTGATGTTTGAAATGTGTTGTAGGCCAAAATGTATATTTACATGACAGTTACCTACCTGTGCTGCTTAATTATTTTATACAACATATAGATTCCAAAAAATCTGATCATGTAAAATTAATATAAATGGGATATGATTAACCGCAACGACTGAAATAGTTGCACGCGTATGCATTTTTTTTGGTTTCTCGTTACATTTCAAAAGTAGAGAATGCAGAACATGCTATTTTCCTTTCCTTTAAATATGGACTGGAGATTAAACAGTGTATTTAGAACTTTTCAATTTTAACATTATGTAAATATTTTCAAAAAAGCGGAAGAAAATTGTGATATAAGCCCTTATATTAAACAATATTCTTTTTTTATTGTAGTGTTAAACCCTTAATATGATCAATTAATATTTGATCATTTTAAAGTAGATATCTGTAGATAGCTCTTACAGATGGCCCTTTTATGAGGAAATATTTTGCCAGCATTGAAAAGAGTAGAAAGAATCTTGTTGCACATGTTGTAGAAGTGCTGGTCAGCAGTTGTGGTGTGTTTATTGTTTTTCCAGAAACCAGTCTGGATCGTTAATGATTCACACTGTACCTTAAATTATATGCTAATCAGTCCTGATCGCCTACTGTTAACTTTAATTGTTTAAATGAAACTTTAATGGTTTGAAAATGTATAATTAATTCTCATAATTGAATACACTAGAAAGCAGCAAAACAGCCCATTTGGAATTCACTGCTTTTACAATGGCACAAATGTGAATGTTATTATTTAGCTGATGAAGTTTGAAGTTGTAATATACATGTACATGACTTTTGGTAGCAAATAAATCCAAAATAACTTCCGTAGGCAGACCTTAAATAACAAAGAAAATACATTAAACGGGCATCTCAGTATATCCTATGTTATCATTAGCGCCCACAATCTGTTTTAACGGCAGACATTTCTTTGTCAGTCCCGAGGGACTATTCACATTATTGTTGTTTCTAGCCTTATTGTTAATGTTGAGTGCCATTCAATCCAGGTCAGTTTTGCTTCAGATATGGGCCCTTGCAGAGGCAGGTGGAGAGAGAGAGATGTTATTGTGTTTTCAACTAGCAAAGCTTTCAAAAATCATATATACAATCATGTATAGCACTTGTGTACCTTGCCATTTGTGTACACTACAGTACGCTTCACAGCCCCTGTAAGGTTGTCATTATTTGTGTTGGTACATTTTTATGGTGGCTGTGATCTACTGTATAACAAAATAAATGAATATGATTTTGTTTACTGAAAAGAGTTGGCCATATTCAGTGATAGTTCCATACCTTACAATTGCTGTAGTTAGTAAAAAAAAATAAGTAATAATTTAACAGTAAATAGTGTAATATAGCATGATTTAATTTCTACTAATTTCAGTAATAAAGTTTCAGTGTGTTCGGTTGTCTTAAAATGATTACATACATAATGTAAAAGCAGACCGTTTTTCAAATGCAAAATAAATGATTAATTTATTATTCAGAAATGTACATGAACTATATAGAGACATATCTTTTTAGCACTTGCTTTCTCTATATTTTAATACAGTGTTGTTTGAAATGACATAGCACTTGAAATGGTGTAGACTTGTAACAAAGACACAGCTGTAGGGCCATCTCAGCAGTCAAACCAAACAAGACACAAAAAAAACCCCAGCTGGCCGCCTTTGGTCCCAAGGCTGACAATATTGCCATTGTTGCACCTGTTATTTGACCCTCATTTGGCTTATGCACTCTGCGATAAACTGCTTCTTTTTATTTTTAAGATGGGTATCCCAAACATGCCTAAACTAATCCACTGCATTCAGATGAAAGGTGAAATTGTGTAAATTTTATATTTTATATATACTTTTACAGTATGCTCGTGAAATGCTTTTTGGCCCACGGTTGAGGTCTAACTGGTTTGTGTGCAAATTTAGGTGTGACAAGCTCATTGAAACTGTAGATTTAATATAAAGTGGGAATATTTGAACCCTGACTGTGTATGTAAGCTCTTTTACTTCTGTGTTCTTGTGAGACTAGGATAAGACATGAATTACAAGTGAAAGACTGCTCTCACCCTGCTTGGTTGTTACAAAGTGTTGAGGCTATGAAGAACTGGTTTGTTGACATTCCTGGTACGGCAAAATAGACAGGAATGAAAAGGAGTAGTTCAGAACAGGAAATGAACAAGGACATTGTTCACAGGCAGTACAATACTGATACTCATGCTCTGGATATTTTTCCAGATTGTGGAGCTAGTTTTTAGATACGTTTAATGTATGGTGCATGTTTTCTTGGTTTTGAAGGTCATTTTGAAATATGTCTTGTTGCTTGGATTTGCAGAGAGAGTGCTTTAAAAAACTGCAGAACAAAAGTATTCCTTATTGCTTCATGATTTTTTTTTTAATTCCTTTATTTATTTTATTGTTTTCATGTTTTTGTTTATCTACATTTCATTTTATTGGAAATCTGTTGTTAACCAATTCTGACTACTAGCCTTGCCACTGATCTGTAGAACGATAAATACAGCCGGACTGTATTCCTCAATCGTCAAATGACAATTAATTTATATATAAATTAAAGAAAGCTCAAGGAGTGTGTGATGTTCATAGACCTGAAACTTATGATGAAGCAAATACTAAAGGATCATACAGTTTTTAGATAATCTGACTTTATTATCATTTTATTTTTATATTATAAATAATAATACTGTAAAATGAACATGTTTTGTTTTTGACCATATGTCTTTTATAGTTTATTAATTTGTAATAATAAGTTTCATCATATCAATTACTGTTCACACACCTAGAACATCAGGGTTAAATAAACACAGTCACATGACAGTCACTCAATGTTTATTTGGGTTAGCTTCCATCCATTCCTTCTCTAGTTATGTGATCATCCCCATGTTTCCATGATGATATATTCTAGTTAATCTAAACCACCCGTCAATGGTCTGTGGTACAGAGTTCTTCCTAAGTTAATGAATCAGAAGAGAATATGTGGTTGTTTGAAACACTGAGAATTTAACTCATCACTTCAGATGTTAATTCACTAAAATGAAATTTACACATCAAAACAAAAAAATGTAATTACTTCTAAGTAGTTTGGCACAAAGAAAGCAGATGGTTATTTTTTCCTTTGGTGTGCTTGTATAGGTTTACACATTTTGCAGCTTTACCAGTGAACTGATTTTCTTTCCCTGTAAACATATGCATATGCTGAACAAAATTGTTCCATTGTTATTATTGTGTGTCTGCATGTGATGCTTGGTGGAATAAGCCGTTATAAATATTTCTTTTATTTGTTTCTTTATGAATGTTTCTGTTACTGTCAGTTTTTCTTAAATGTTTATTCTGGTTTTGTTTTTTCACCAAAGTATCATTCTCTCTGGTGTCTGCACTTGTTTGGAATCTGCCATCTGTTTAACATTTGCTATTTTTGACTTTCAGAGATCAAGGTGAACTGCCAGGGTTACTGTGGCGTAACCAACAAAATGAACGACACAGCCTGGGTAGAGGAGGAGCAGTACTTCAGCAGTTCTCTGTCAGTGGCAGATAAAGGTACACCTAAAACATCTAATATCCACAGTCTGCTTCGTGTTATTGTCCACACCATGTAAAAAGACTAATGAATAATGCAGGATATGCTGTAGTAACTAGATATTACCTGCATCTCGTGTGGTACTGGAGACACAAGCTAGATTTTAAAATATTACTTTTGAATACATTACAAAATATAACAATGTAATAGAATTTATGTTAACCTCAAATTTTTAGGATGATTTTAGGTGTACTCTATTAATTTAAAAACATTTACTGTTTTATATTTATCTTTGTTAAGTAAACAAATTGTACTGTTTAAAAGTGTAGAAGAGTAAATTAAAGTAAAATTTAGCCTAAAATAAGACCATCAGGTTTTTCTTCGGTACTGTATTGTATCTCTATTTGAAATAATGTCAGGGAGTGTCATGGTTAAAATTGGGGTAGAAGAAGAAACACATTTATTGATCCCTTTAGGAAAATTACTTCTGCATTTTACCAATCCGTGGTAGTGAACGCACAAACACAATACTGATTCATTTTACTGATAGATATCAATTTCTCCAATAGTTTATGCACTAGTTTAAGTCAAACTACACTCCCTGGAAGTCCTTTTTTTTTTTTTTTAAATGTAACTGAAGACAAAAAGATAAGAACTGTTTGTTTTGATCGATATCTTACTTACCTCCTACAACAGAAACATGTGCTTCCCTGGTTCTTCCTCTTTTCCGGGGAAATAAGGCAAAGTCTTGCCTGAATTTTTGCTTCTTTTTTCTTACCTAGAAATTTGCATGCATTTCACAAAAGATAAAAAAAAAATTAAAAATATTAGAGCAAATACAAATAACTAGGCCTTGACTGAATGTTTGAAAGTATAAAATTTATGGGAAATAAGCATTTTGACATAAATAAAAAAAAATTAGAAAATACATTTTTTTTATCAGTTAATCAGTTATGTGCTATAGGCTTTAGGTGAAAACCACTTGTATCAGGAGGCAAAGGAGTCGTGGCGCTGTGTTAAACAGTGTTTCAGGACTCTAATGATGTGAAAAACAACCATTTTGTTTTCTTTCAGCTGAATGTTTTCTTCTATTTAGACTTCATGTATAAATTATCACTCTGTTTTTGTCTATTTTTGACTTTGGATTTAGTACTTTTGGGTTCCAGAGTACTTCTCAGACATGGTCTCGGCTTGTTTTTCTCATTCAAACTGCTCACATCTGTCTCTAGCCTTTGCCTACTTCCAGTGAGCAACTGACACTGGACTTTCTTGACACTGATTTTTCAATTAATTAAGGGAACGCCATCCCCTCTGTTACCTTACATACGTAATGTATTATGGTGTATGCGTAGCACATAGGGGCATAATTGTGAAAACTGTGAAACACTATGCAGTTTACACCTGAAAACTTTAGATATTCATTTGTGGTAAATTTATTTATACATTTTTTTTGGTGTACCACCTCTTGATGCTTCGTGTACCACAGTTTGAGGACCACTGGTACAGAGTGTTAAATTTAGACTTTGGATATTGTATTGTTCCTCAACACAAATACAGAAAAAAATAATGTCACAAAATCTGTTTCACATCTGCAGTGAGTAAAACATCAGAAACATGATCAGCTGCCTTCTGCATGATTCTGCCTTTCATTTTATTGTCCCAGATGATGTATTCAAAGTTCTTTGAGAATTACTGTTCTATGCTTTCTAGATTTCTTATGCAGCATAATAATTAAATAAGAAACTACATTTCTCAAGCATAGAGCTTAATAGACAGTTTTGTATTTTGATTATTGTGTAATAATCTAATGTTTTTAATGTCAAATGTTGTATCTGATATTATATTATTTTTGTTTCCTCCTTAATCACTGGTGTCTGTTTCTTTTTTTTTTTTTTTTTTAAGGCACTTTGAAACAAGGTGAACACAGTTTCCCCTTCAAATTTCTCCTGCCAGGTGAGATTGCAATGTGATGACATGATGTCACTTCCTACATTTTTTTTGTACTTACACACCCTTACTTTGTTTATTCTGGAAAAATTAAGGGCTTTAACTCTGTATTGCTGTGGTTCCTTTTTCTGTGAGATTTGTTAAATAATCTGATCTAACTTTTGGCTAAGGTAAAGTTGTTCAGTCCTCAGTAATAAAGAAGAAAGAAGTGTAAATGTAAGGCTTTTACTGCAAACTTAGTAAAGTTATTCCCTGAAATGTTTACTTCTTTTTATTATTATTTTAAAGCCTATTCATCCATTCAAGAATTAGTATTTTCAGAAAAAAAAAGGTTTCACCAAAAAAGTTTCACAAAAAAGTTTGCAGTCTTTTTGCAGAGTGAATGTTTGAATCAGTAGTTAGTTAGTTTTTTTTTTGTTGTTTCCCCCCCAGCCACTGCACCAACATCTTATGAAGGGCCATACGGAAGGATTATGTATAGAGTTAGAGCGTTTATCGACACTCCTCGGTTCACAAAAGACTACCGGACAGAGAAGTCCTTTTACATGTTGAACAACGTAAATCTCAATGAGGTCCCGGATATACATGTAAGTCAAAATCAGTCCTGTCAGTAATACATGACTACTCATGCAAAAAGATCTTACTGCGTATTCACATATTAGTAACTGTAATAAAAAAATATATATATTTTTTTGACGAATGAGTAATTGGATGACAAATATATAGATGCAAATAGATTTAACTGTAACAAATTCGGCATTGCATTTCAGAGATATGGAAAAATAGATTATTTTAATATTTGTGACAACCCTTTTATTGTAATATGGGTGAGCATATCTATACTTACATGGACAAATCAGTTTTTTTGCATTGTGTTTCAAAGGAGCCAAGCTCATCATCTGTAACTAAGAATTTTTCATACAATCTGGTGAAGAACGGGACAATTGTGCTGTCAGCTAACAGTGACCTGCGGGGTTACACTCCAGGTCAGATCATCAAAGTGTCTGCTGAGATCGACAACCAATCAGGGAAGTCCACTGGCCATGTGGTGGCAAGTTTAATGCAGGTAATGGTAAACGTATTTCACCTTTAGAACTGACAGGTTTACTTTATTTTACTATTTTTTTGGAGATATAGTACGAAAATATATCATCACACTTTTACTTATTATACATACGAATAGATAAATATGCACAGATAAAATTAACCAATATTCACAATCATCCATCCATCCATTATCTGTAAGCACTTATCCAATTCAGGGTCACGGTGGGTCCAGAGCCTACCTGGAATCATTGGGCGCAAGGCGGGAATACACCCTGGAGGGGGCTATTCACAATCATTTCACATCATTTTTGTCCATTGTTCCAGTTAAACAGGACTATTACATTCTAAGTGTAAAGCTTAGTTTGGTGTTTTTAAAATATTGGTTATATACAGAGTTTACTTATAAAGGCCTGCTGTGATGTAATTTATCACAGTAACAAAGAAATGCTATCATGTAGCCCAAGCAAAGTAGTAAAACAGTTCTCTTGTGTCTTTTGTTCTGTCAGAAAGTTTCTTATAATACAAAAAGGCCAACGCATGACTCGCGGGCAATAGCAGAAGTGGAAGGAGCTGGAGTGAAGGGAGGAAAGCAGGCTGTGTGGAAAGAACAGATCATTGTGCCTCCTTTGCCCCAAACCTCTTTGGGTGGCTGTGATCTTATTAAAATCAGCTACTTCATTCAGGTGAGTCTTAAGTCATTACTGGGTGGAATGTTCATTCATGGACTCCTTTAAATACATACCTTCACTGTAATGTACTTGTCTGTGTTCTTTCTATATATCTGTTAGTTATTACAGTTTAACCCTTAGACGTTAGTTGTTAGTAATAGACATTAATATTAACTACTGTTCTGCTATATTTTTGATCCTGTTTAAATATACTTTCAATCAAACAGTCATACAAATAATTTTGCAGAGTTATGTACCAAATTATGCCTATAATGTCCCTGTTTGACTGGAAATCAATTAAAGGAACATGGCAATGCATATTACATGCTTGCGAATGTTTTGAGATTCAAGTGATATCAAATTATCTTTGACTATCTTTTCTAAAAAAAAAATATATATATATATATATGTCTGTGTAACAATAAATCATTACACTATTTCTAAGGGTTAAATATCATCCATGTTTGCAAAACCACAAACTACATATGAAAATATAGTTCAGTCTACTCCAAACTGCAGCATGCAGAGCAATGACCCACCAGGACCAGGACTGAGAACCACCACTGTAGCAAAAGCTCAAGCAAATTAGATGTGGCATTTCCTGATTCCTGTCAGCTAATCCTGCCTTTTCCTGTTCCAATCAATGAGGACAAGATTGCAAACAACATTATAGCAAAAGCAGTTTCTAGTTCATTACTTTACAGAACTTACAGTGCAGTCTGTTTGGAATTCTTTTCCAGACTTTCTCTACACAAGTTATCACAAATGGTTAAATGGTCAGAATCCAAATAATTTTTGGGGTAGCTGCATATCACATATAGAAAAATTCTGAAAATTCTGATATTATTATGTAGCTTTTCCATGAGAAATCAATGAATCTGTCTGGAACAAACTTAAAAATGTCATTTTCTGCTTATTCTAATTGTTGTTTTCACTTATTGGATGGAATAAAAGCCTTATTTTCCACAGGCCTATTTTCTTTCCCTCCCAAATGTGCTACATTTGTCATATAAATAGTAATATTGCATAAAAATGTGCAGGACCATGTAATCTGTTGAGAACATGTATTTATCCTAACTTCTAATCAACAAAACATGGTTTATGACATGTGCACAAACCTGCAAATGACTGTGAATAACTGTCTGGTTTGACAGATCTCTCTGAAGTACCCAGACATCTCACTGACGCTGCCCATCTACATTGGAAACATAGCTGTTGATCCTAGTCTCCGCACTCCGGCCAGGACGGTTCCTCCTGTAGCTACACCTCGTGCAACTTTTACAGATGGCTCTTCCAACAGAGGTACATCCCGCTCTGCTTCCATGAGCACGTCTCCTCAACTGGCCCCCAAACCGGCACCACGTCCACGGCCCCGCAGTACCTGCGTTACCCCCAGCGCTCCTCCACCAGATCCTGACATGCTGGTCCCAGGCACTCGTCAGAGTGAGGAGATTCCCACCAAGATCCACTCTCAGCAACAGGCCAGGGGCTCTGAGGCTGCCGTGTCCCCCAATGCCTTCAGCTATGCTCCAGGCCTCAATTTTTCTCAAAGGCAGCGCACCAACAACAGCAGTGCCTCAGCACCTCATTTTAGTGTATCCACAGGGGCCACTATTCCTTTCTTTACCGAAGGAAATGCCCCACCTGTCCCAACTAACTGCCCGCTCATCCTGCCTCCAGACTACAGGAGTCAATCTTACCCACATGGTAAGACCCAGTAACCTACTAGCTTTTGTGTATGCTGTATGCAGTTTCAGAGAAATCAGGATCTGTTAAGAGTTTGGGGGTGGCAGGGTTGTGAATTGAAATTAAATTAAATGTGTATATCTTAGACCAAGTTTAGGTGTATTGTTGTACCTCATGACCTAATCTCTCTCTGCTGCATGTGTGGAATACAGTTTGATATAAAGGATAATAATTTGTCTCTGTACAAAAACCTTGAAAATCCCTAGAGAAATAAACCCCAAACATAGAGATAGCAATTTGGCAGCTGAAGCAAAGCACTAGTATACTTTGAAATGTATCCTTGGGTTGAGTAAATGCATACAACAAATACAGCATATAGGTCAGGCTGGGTTATTCTGGAGAACCCTTTTTTAAAAGCAGACCTCTCAGACTAGTGTAACAGACTAGTGGTATAACTGTTGATTACTTGAGGTTTTTATGGCTGGGTTTGCACACTCTCTGAAAAAAAACCTTTGCCTTCAACTGTGTAGTCTCTCTCTCTCTCTTTCTCTCTCTCTCTGTAAAGATAAATATGTGGTTGTTTTATTTTTATTTCAGAACCACCACCAGCTTACGAAGACAGCTGCACCAACACATAAAGGATTTATGCAGTGCTAAAAAAATACCTGAATGCAACACCTGATCTCTCATTCTTGAACTTGACGTAATCAAAACATTTGCTCTTTAGGGACAGAGGGACCATGTTCACATCGGAAATTATTAGAGCAAAAGTATTTCTTTCTGCAAGCAGAAACTCTGAAGCTGCTTCCATTAATATATGTGTGTTTGTTAGCCTTTTCATGGAGGTCATTATTCATTTAGTCATTAGTTTGTCTTCTTTGGATATTTGTCTTCTAACTGATTCATCCTCAAAAATAAAAGCTTTTTCCCCATGGCATATCAAATTATTAAAGAATATGTTGAGTTCCAGGGTCCAAAAAAATGTGATCTTTGAAACTCACCCCATGAGGAAAAAGAAATTATTTTTAATTGTGATAATTATAAATTATTAAAGATACTAACCAACAAAATATTTTATTGTATAATGTATTCCTAAAAACCAACAGGGCTCTATTTATACTATAAAGAAGCATTAATCAAGTAAGACTTTAAAACACAATTTTTACTGGTAATCAGTTTAGAGTCTGAGTAAAACACTACAATGTTGATAATACTACACAGCTGGGCAATAAAAGAAATATACATTTGTTTAATTTAATCATTTTTCTGTTTCTACCTGAAATATTTGTGATAAATGTTATGTTTTCATCTTTATGTTTCAAGACATTTGTCATTGCACAGGTGTTCCATCTAAACCTAATTGTATTAAGCTGTACCTATTTTTGTTTTTTAATAATTTACGTTACATTTTAATAAACCTGGTTTTAAGCCAATGTTTTATTTTTTGCTTTTCTTGTGCACTGAACATAATTCATAAAACATTTGACATAATCTGACAAAGATCAGGATTTAGGGCAGAGGTAACATTTATTTATGAATGTTATTTATTTATTCATTAATTATGAATGTTAATATAATTTAAATTGTAATTTTTTTATGTTTATTATTATTATTTTAAATAACATCCTCCACATCTAAAAGGATGTTTAATACACTTAATTGAGCATACAAATGCTAGGTACAAAACTTTTAACTTATTTATTTATTTTTTTCAATTATTTCTCAGGTGAAAATCTTTTTAAATATTTATTTTTTTAAGCTATCAAAGATTTACGTTTTTAAAGTAAAAAAAAAAACAGAAAAATAATCAGTGCTCTAAGGTTTTTGAATGCCTGTATAGATGGAAAATACAGGCAGCCAGTTAAGTGAATGAGCTCCTGTGTACTTGGAGGACTCTCCACAGAGTCGCACTCGTACAAACTGAACGAGCTGCCAATCTCCGAGCTGTGCTTAAAGTCTCCGGTAGGCGGCGCTGTGCGAATGGTCAGTGAGCGCGTGTTAGAAACAGCGAGAGGGGAAGGAAGAGAGGAAGCCTGCCTCCAAAGTTTCTTTGTTTTTATCTGTATTTCCCGCATATGCAGGTACTTAGCGGATAACAGGTATGACATGTATGTTCAAACGGACCGGAACATAACAAAACTTCTCTGGTTTGAGTGTTTAGAAAAATCTATAATTCAACCGCATTAATGTTTTGGTTGATAATTTTGTTTTGCTTAGTTAGCCTTGTTGCTAATACGATTGTCTTTGAATTTACGTGGACGTTTACACATTTCTGTATTATTTATCGATTTATGTGTATGTTCCGATAATAGAAAGTTGTTACGACCGTTATTTAACCAGAGTCGTGTTTTTAAATCTGCGCTTTGTCTTTGTAACGCTACTGTAAACGCTTGTAGTTGTAAGTAACGAGTTTGAAGTTTGCTTACAGTTTGCAAGCTTCTTATTTGAGTCTAAGTTTCACCTTATATTTGACGAAGAGGTCGTTACGTACTGGCTGTAACTTTGGATCCTTTAAGGCGGTATAGAAGCTTCAATTATGTAGGTGGCGAAAAGGACACAAACTACAGCCTCGTATAGTGTTCGTCCGAAGGGAAATATTAGGGTCTGCATGGTGGATACTCAGCTCTAAATCATCAGTAACGTTTAAATTAAATTAATACCAATACAACAGTGTACGCTGTTACTGAATTTTCTGTTTTTTAATTTCTCGTCTGATTCCAGTCCACTGGCTCTGTGCAGTTGTGTCCTGTTGGGATTTGCAACAGGACACAGTTATGAGTGCCAAACCCAAAAAACCTGGTAAGTCAAATTAATGCATTGCATATTATATGACTGATAAATCCCTAAATCCAGGGTCATCAGATAGTGGTCATGGGTGAGAGATTTCTCTGGACCCAGTCCAAACTTCCAGCCTTTTTACATTTCTGTATCTTTTGTAAAATGATTAGACCAAGAACACATCCATTCTACCAGTTACTGAATTTTTTCACCTCTGTATTCCATCTAAAACAAGAAACATGTATTGTGAAATTTATGACATATTCTATACTGTAATGTTGGATTCTCTTCTGGTCTTCTAGTGGCTGAATGCCATATTCTCTTAACATTTAATCATTCAGACAATACTGCTTCCCAATCTGGAGACTATTCAGACAGTTGAACTTGAGGGACTGATTTGTTGAGATATGACCAGATTTGGGATGTGAGGTTCTGACCCCAGTTCAAATCTGTTTATGATCCTTGCTATGCACTTTTAAAGTCATTTAGATATGTGAATTGATACAAATTTATATATGCTTTACAAAAATCATCTTGGATATTATTAAGCATTTTGTTCATCATTAATTTTAGTATCTAAATATTAACACAGCTCAGTATGTGAACTGTCACATATTAGGAGTGTAATGATACCACATATATCTGAGCCCAGAGAAATTTCTTGTAAATATCTTATAAAGTTTTTGCCTATGCCAGTGTTATGTACATTTTGTCAATTCTGTAAATGTTTAAGGAATGGATAGGTCTGGTGAATCCTCCAGGCAGGGGAGGAAGAACAAATCCAAACCAAGCACAGAGTTTGGTGGGCAGAAGCCAGCAGTACAGCTAAAGAAAGGCATGGAACTGGCCCATTCTTTATTTTCTGGACAAATCACATCATCAACAACCACCTCTCACGTTACTTCAGACTTTGAAGTACCTATCAGAGAAACACAACAATCTCAACAGACAGAGAGTTTACATTCTAGCAGTGTGACTTGTCATGCTGTGAAGAATATGCAGGATTCATCTGCAGGAGCATCAGTGGACGCCGGAGTGGAAGAAGTGGCTTTAAAAGGCTCGGAGGAAGCAAGGAGAACTTCTCCGATGCAGATACGCTTGGCCTGGAAGACAATGGCCAGGCCAGCGTCTCCTCCAGATGCACTCAAGGTAATTATGTTCAGTTTGGTGCCTCACACTATTCCCAAGTTTGTCACAGGTACTTATTTTAATAGTTCCTTTGTGCTATTGTTTATATCTTTTTTTTTTACACTCAAATAGATTTTTCTTATGGTAATACGTACTAGTTGCATTTTACGTACATTGTCATGGTTAATAATTTCTGACTGAAGCTCTTTTTTTGGTGCATAATTTCAGACCCCATTTACTCTGTCTGTCTCGAGGTGTACAGTAAGAGGCTTTAGGTTATCTAGTCTCTTTCCACAGATATACAAGGCATTGGTAGCTTGTAGATTGTGCAGCATCAAACAAACTACATTACACAGCTGTACACCTACAAATTACACTTAAGGAAGATTTTTAAAGTGGCAATCTATGTACAAGTAAGTATAATTATTAAGCACTCTTGTTGGTGCAGCCCAGACCGGTAATCGAACCCAGGTTTCTCACATGTGAGCCAATGGTGTTAACACTGCACTACACAAGCCAGGTAGTGGACTGGTGTTCTGCATTCACATAGATGCTGATCTCAGATCCTTTTAATTATTGTGCATCAATATGTGATGGCACTGACAGTGTGTGTGTTTTTTATATTATATAAAGTTTGCGATTGCTGGAAAAAGCTCTTCAGTGAGAGACCTAGTCCTGGAGAAGCATTCACCACCACCTCATTTAAAGCTACCTCAGAAACAAAAAGGACCAGCTAAACCACAAGCTGGTTGGTATTACCTTTTTGTGACAGTAAAAACAAATGAGCCTTTTTTCAGCTAGCCAGTGCAAAGTGCTGGAAAGTTCAACAATGCATCTTTTTTTTACGCAGTTGTGAAGAAAAAGAAGAGGAAGATGGGTTTGTACAGTTTTGTTCCCAAGAAAAAAACAAAAGTGTCAGCTAAGCAAAATCCCACTTTGCCTTCTTCAAACAACCAGGTGAGCCATCTTATCATTTAATTTGTGTTTTTGAGAGGGTAAAGTGTTTTTGGTAAGAGGGAATGGTAAAACTAACATAGACTGGATGAAACTGACTTAGAGTTGTGATGTAATTTCTTCTTTAACATGTGCTTTCTTAGTATTTTCTGTACAACTCACATAATAAAAACATGTAAACAAAAACATTGATATAAAGCACCAAAGCTTCTCCAGACACCCCGATGAGTATGTACAGGTGCTGGTCATAAGATTAGAATGTCATGAAAAAGTTGATTTATTTCAGATTTATTTCAAAAAGTGAAACTTGTATATTCTACTTATTCATTACACACAGACTGATATATTTCAAGTGTTTATTTATTATTATTTTTTTTATGTTGATTATTATAAATGACAACTAATGAAAACCCCAAATTCATTATCTCAGAAAATTAGAATATTGTGAAAAGGTACAATATTGAAGAAACCTGGTGCCACGCTCTAATCAGCTAATTAACTCAAAACACCTCCAAAGGCCTTTAAATGGTCTCTCAGTCTAGTTCTGTAGGCTACACAATCATGGAGAAGACTGCTGACTTGACCATCATTGACAAAGACGATCTCTGACACCTTACACAAGCAGGGCAAGACACAAAAGGTCATTGCTAAAGAGGCTGGCTGTTCAGAGCTCTGTGTCCAAGCACATTAATAGAGAGGCGAAGGGAAGGAAAAGATGTGGTAGTAGAAAATGTACAAGCAATAGGGACATCCGCACCCTGGAAAGGATTGTGAAACAAAACACATTAAAAAATGTGGGGGAGATTCACAAAGGCTGGAGTCAGTGCTTCAAGAACCACCATGCACAGACGTATGCAAGACACAGGATTCAGCTGTCGCATTCCTTGTGTCAAGCCACTCTTGAACAAGAGACAGCGACAGAAGCATCTCGCCCCTGGGCTAAAGACAAAAAGTGGTCAAAAGTTATGTTCTCTGATGAATGTAAATTTTGCATTTCCTTTGGAAATCAAGGTCTCAGAGTCTGGAGTAAGAGAGAAGAGGCACAAAATCCTCGTTACTTGAGGTCCAGTGTAAAGTTTCCACAGTCACTGATGGTTTGGGGTGCCATGTCATCTGCTGGTATTGATCCACTGTGTTTTCTGAAGTCCAAGATCAAAGCAGCCGTCTACCAGGAAGTTTTAGAACACTTCATGCTTCCTGCTGCTGACCAACTTTGTGGAGATGCAGATTTAATTTTTTCCAACAGGACTTGGCACCTGCACACATTGCCAAAGCTACCAGTACCTGGTTTAAAGACCATGGTATCCCTGTTCTTAATTGGCCCTGTTCTTAAAAGTCGTCTGACCTTAACCCAATAGATTTTATTGTGAAGAGGAAGATGCAATACGCCAGACCCAACAATGCAGAAGAGCTGAAGGCTACTATCAGAGCAACCTGGGCTCTCATAACACCTGAGCAGTGCCACAGACTGATCGCCTCCATGCCACGCCGCATTGCTGCAGTAATTCAGGCAAAAGGAGCCCCAACTAAGTACTGAGTGTTGTACATGTTCATACTTTTCAGTTGGCCAGCATTTCTAAAAATCTTTATTTTATACGGGTCTTCTAATTTTCTAAGATACTGAATTTGGGGTTTTCATTAGTTGTCAGTTATAATCATCAAATTAAAAGAAACAAACATTTGAAATATATCAGTCTGTGTGTAATGAATGAGTATAATATACAAGATTCACCTTTTGAATGGAATTAATGAAATAAATCAACTTTTTTATGATATTCTAATTGGGCTTTCCTGTTTTGAAATGCCTCTGTGATTATTGTTATATGGCTAATGGTGGTCCAGCTAAACTAGGTTTGCCAAGGTTTTTTTTTTTGTTTTTTTTGCCAAATTATATACTTCTTTACATTGGCCTTTGCACTGCTATATTTATTCTTATAGCTAGTGTTCTTATTAAACAATTCTCCAACTGCAGCATGCTTGCTGCTTTGGGATAAACTTTTAAAATCTTGGTTAGTGTGGATGTAAGAACTTCATTTGTTGAATGGCAGGATATTACACAGTGAAAGCCAAAAAAGCCTGCTGACATTTACAGACTGGCAGATGTTAACTGATGTTTTAGCCAATCCATCATGCAATTGCATTATAAGTCATTGGTGTAATATTTTCTTTGAATAAATCTACTGAATCAATATAAGGGCCTTACATTGTTTCAGGTAAATTCAGTTTATGGAACACTTGAATTCTGGGAAAGATTCTTTTGAAAAGGCAGGATGCTTACTCCATTCATCTTTGAATTTCATGAATGCATATATATATATTTGATATTTTATATATTTTATTTTATTAGTGTGTTCAGCTGCAACTAGAAGAGGCTTTTAAGCCCAGAAACAAGCTTGATGGACAAGAGAATCAGGCTGGAAAACCAGCTGGTGCTGCTGAAACTCAACATAAGAATGGTACTGCAAAAGCTCCTCAAAGTGTCTGTGAAGAATACACAGAACTTCCTCTATACTCTCTGGCCCAGGAAAGCATGTTCACAGCTATGCGCACAGGTAATTGGTAAGAACACAAGCATAGCATTCGATGCATGTAGACCCAGTGTAATGTCAAATGATTGTCACTGCAACATGTCACTGTTTACTTTAATGAGGACTTGTCTGGATATCTAAACTTTTTTCTTGCATTTTTATTATAAGCAACCCTCATTAGAGAAGACCAGCTGACAGGTGTTTCATTTGACTTTGAGACGTGTTTACAGTGAAATAATTTACATGCTTATCTTTGTCTTCAAGAACTTCTAGTTTCTATTTGCATAATTTATTATTGCCTTTTCTTGGCATATGTTTAAGTGTCACACATTCTCTTTAGACAGCTGGTTAAGATATTCAGATTCCGAGTAGCTACAGATAAGAGGCCTGGCTGCTGTTTTGCAGGCTTGCCTGAGGATAAAGAAAACATGGAAGCAGATGAAATGCTGGAGCCTCCACTCTGCAGCTGCCGCATGGAGACACCCAGGAACCAGGATGTAGTAACACTTGCAGAGGGGAAGTGCATGGCTGTGGAGAGTGTAGATGGGAAGGTACATTTTTAAGCTTTGCTTTAAATGATGGTTTATACTGTTACTGTAAAGTTGTGATTCCTCTGAGATCAATCAAAGGCCAGCCCACTGTTTGCCGCTAATGAAACACCAGTGAGAATGCAAACTTCCTGCACCTGACCACTGACTTTGTTTGTGTGCTCAGTATCTATGCTCACAATAGTTGACCAGTCATTCTCTGTTTAGGCTGTGAAGTATCAGGTTGTTATCACAACAGACTGCAGCCACGTGTATATTTCGTGTGCAGGCCAGGTGGAAATGTACCTCAATATGCAGATTGACTCAGAACTGATGGCCAAAATGCCAACATAGCAATATTTTCAACAGATTCATATGATACAAAGCAGTATAGGGAACTGTGTAAATTATTAAAAATAACACAGGTTACATCACTGGGCCACCTGGCAAGTGTTTATCAGCCACTTAAACAATCAAAAAAAAAAAAAATGAGCTTGAATTCATGACAGTGAAAGTCATTACATGGTGCCAGTGTAAGCCAAATAGCAAATAGAGATTTCTGATCTTCATGCTATGAAACACTAGCTGTCCTTATGAAACTATTTCTCTAAACTATGCTTGAGTTAGTAAATGCCCTGGCAAGGTTTAAGTGGAAATGGCTATGGGGAAGTTCTCTGTGACTGCTATGAATGTGCTGAAGCAGGATGACAGAATCGACCATCAGTGGAACTATGAGCTTGTCAAATATTACTGTAAACTGTAACACTGCAGCTTCAATATGTTGTAATAAAATATAAATAAATAAAAATAGAGAAAAATGGCTTAAAGAAAGCCTCTAGCTGCATGGGACCTTTGTGCGGACATCAGGTCACTACAACTGGTTCTAGGATGATAGGTGTCACACTTTGAAGCCTGTAGAGAAACCGTTGGACATCACATTTTTTCTTTGAGTAACCAATCTGACCGACTGACCAACAAATCTGTCATTGGTTGGTCAGTCTGTTATCATGGTATACTTGGGAATGTTGAGCTGTCTCTGTGCTTCCCTCAAGGCCACTTTTTTCCATTGCAGCATAGAACACCTTTTCCTCTGCCTGTGTTGTGTACTGATAAGCCTAGATTTTAATGTGTATTATATTTCTCTGTCCTCTTCTGTGCCTCCAAAGCTGAGCTTGTGTCGGATGCCCATCCACAAGCAGGAGATGATGCGGCCATCTCTGCGGATTCCCCTCCTGGTGCTGTGTGAGGACCACAGAGCCGGCATGGTCAAACACCAAAGCTGTCCTGGCTGTGGATTCTTCTGCCGATCTGTAAGTACTTGGAGGAGGCACCATAAATAAATGATCCAAGAAAAGATTCAATTATATTAATCTGGATATGTAAATACATTTTATTGTCAGCGCTCCTGTCAATGTTTTAATTAAAATTTGTTTTGGAATTTGAACAACAAAGCATGACTCAGCATTAATGCTTCTGAATACATAAACACAGTCAAAGAGTTGGAATGCTGATCCTAGCTTCCTACTGTGTGTTCTTATAGGATAGGATATAAAAGCTGAATATTTTATCCTGAATCAGTACACTTCATCTAATAGGTTTTATGCTAATGTAATTTGCATATATTTTACAACTTCTGGTCAGTTACTTTTTTTTTATTTTAAGTGTAAATAAATGAATGCATCCTCCACATATAACGAGCAGATATAATTTTTTTTAAAGATTAATATATTAACACAGAATATAAACTGTGTAATAAATCTTGCACAGTTCTTACTTCTTCCAAGTTTTGAATATAACTGCTTTTTCCTGATTTGTAGGGAACCTTCATGGAGTGCCAGCCAGATGGCCACATCTCTCACAGGTTCCACAGAAGCTGTGCCTCAGTGATCCATGGTCAGCTTTTTTGCCCTCACTGCGGGGAGGAGGCCTGCCAGGCTAAAGAGGTCACCATACCTAAAGCTGACCCTGTTCCTACCATGCCTGTCATCACCACAGCTGCTTTGCCTAGAGACAAGAGAGCATCTTCAGCAGAGTAAGTTCAACAACGGGGAATTTTTTTCCCCTCAAAGCTGTTTCTGTTCCCTTTTCATAGCTCTGTATATTTAGGTCTCTTTATTATGAGAGATGTTAATCCTAGATCTCATGAGTAATTTATTTATGAGATTAATATTCAGCATTTTTGGGATACTTGGTGCTCCAGATTAATTGCTCTCAGAACCATCACTGAACCTTCTTAATTGTCTGCATGGGTTTCCTCCAGGTGCTCTGGTTTCCTCCCACGGTCCAAAAACACACGTTGATAGGTGGATTGGCAACTCAAAAAGTGTGAGTGTGTGTGAGTGTGTCCCTGTGAAAGACTGGCGCCCCTCCAGGGTGCATTCCCGCCTTGCGCCCAATGATTCCAGGTAGGCTCTGGACCCACCGCGACCCTGAACTGGATAAACGGTTACTGATAATGAATGAATGAATTATTTCTCTGAAAATGTCATATTGTCCAGCTATTTTTATTTATTTTTTTAGAGCAATATAGAAATAGTTGAATACAAGCAATTAATTAAATTTTAGCCAAAGAAAAATGAGCCTGTATATTATTATGTAACGATAGTCTCCTGCTACTTGTATTTTATGCCCCTGCTGCTTGTTTTTTATGTATCTAAATATACGCCATGTTTTTGTAGGCTTATGTAGTTATTTATTTGTCTTGATCCTTTAATTTTTTTTTTCTTTTTTCATTTCATAAAGCTAAATTTAAGAGCAGCACAATTATTTTGGAATCTGGCTGCAAGACCTCAAAACTCCTGCCCATTCCTCTGGCCCCGTTCACACCTGGTATTAACATGTGTCTCAGCTGATCTGATTAGTGATGGCAAAAATGCATAGCCATTCACATGGCATTTAAATGCTTCTCCTTTGTTTTTCTCTCCTCAGTCCTCGCTCCCGCAGGCTGGATTAAACAGAAATTTTGTAAAAGCACTTGAATAACTCTACATGTTTTTGTCCTAGAAACATAATTAACACACCCCCAAAACCCTGAATGGTCTACTTTTCAACTGTATACTGGTTAATCAGAAATACATTTTTCGATTGTTGTGAGCGAAACATAATTTACGAGAAGCTCATTTCTCTGTCCTTCTCTCACTCAAACACTACTTGAAACTTAAAGCTTGAAATTTTATTGTTTTTTTTGGAAAGTCTTTAATGAGGCAGCGGTTCATTTGTGTGGGCGAGGCTTATTGATGATGGAGACGCATTGAGATGCATTGTCATTCATGCTACAAGAATAATGTGGAAAAAAGAATAAAGAACCCCAGAATGTGGTTTGTAACATTGAATCTCAATGCGTCCTCAGCGTATAAGCTAAAGCAGAGCTAGTTACTCAGGATTCAGGCTGGAGATCCAGTGGCTTGACTATTGTACTCCAGTGGCTCAACGCTTCGTACCCAGTTCACATCTGTCCTTTCTGTCCTTTAATGATCGGATCACCCAGGACATATGTTAATACTAAGTGTGAATGCTGTCTCTGTTCTCTGTTAGTGGTGCCAAACTCTGAAGTGATGCTGCCTGCTTATGCAAGAAAATGTTTTGATACCATACTTTTCAACTACAGCATTTTTAAACTATCTGTACATCAATAATACAATAACTTTTAATTCGTATTAATATTATTTCTCTGGGGCAGCACAGTGGTGCAGCAGGTAGTGTCGCAGTCACACAGCTCCAGGGACCTGGAGGTTGTGGGTTCGAGTCTCACTCCGGGTGACTGTTCGTAAGGAGTTGGTGTGTTCTCCCTGTGTCTGTATGGGTTTCCTCCAGGTGCTCTGGTTTCCTCCCACAGTCCAAAAACACACGTGGATAGGTGGATTGGAAACTCAAAAAGTGTCCATACGTGTGAGTGTGTGTGTGTGTATGTTTCCCTGTGAAAGACTGGCGCCCCTCCAGGGTGTATTCCCGCCTTGTGCCCAATGATTCCAGGTAGGCTCTGGACCCACCGCGACCCTGAACTGGATAAACGGTTACAGATAATGAATGAATGAATTATTTCTCTGAAAATGTCATATTGTCCAGCTATTTTTATTTATTTTTTTAGAGCAATATAGAAATAGTTGTATACAAGCAATTAATTAAATTTTAGCCAAAGAAAAATGAGCCTGTATATTATTATGTAACGATAGTCTCCTGCTACTTGTATTTTATGCCCCTGCTGCTTGTTTTTTATGTATCTAAATATACACCATATTTTTGTAGGCTTATGTAGTTATTTATTTGTCTTAATTCTTTAATTTTTTTTTTCATTTATTTTTATACAAAGGAAAGCTAGAGTTGACTCTGCACCTCCTGCTAGACCTGAGGATCCTGCATCAGAGTCACTGGAGACAGTCCTGGAAGCACTAGAGGATGGAAAGTAAGATTTCCAGATTTGTGAATTTTTATTCAGCTATTTAATTGATGAATCTGTTCCCTTTAAATTCTTTCTTGTACATTCTAAGGTACAAGAAGTCAAAGCTTCCTCCAAAGCAGCTGTACTGCTCAGCTAAAAGAGGCGAACTTCAGCGTGTAATGGAAATGCTTGGTAAGGAGTTGTTTCTGAATTATCTGTAGAACCAAAAAATATTTGCACATAATATATAAATGGACTTTACCTGAATAATACATTCTCTCTGGCTTTTGGATCAGTGGAGGGTGTGGATCCAAACTTGCAGATGGAGAGTGAAAGGAGGAGGACTCCTCTCCATGCAGCTTCTGCTGAGGGCCACAAAGAAATTTGTCATATTCTGGTTCAGGTATTGCAAGCCCTAATACTGCCACTATCATCTACATAGCAAACAATCACAAATCCTCAATAGATCTATGGTGTCCCTGTGAGATTTCAATTAAGAAAAATACAGATTTGGCCTCATTTCCACATACAACCATTATCTAAATCTTATCTGCCATATTGCTTTTTTTTTTTGCTTTGACCAATGATTTTCACTTAAAGCATGTAGTGCTAATCCAAGATATGATTTCATGAAGCTGAGATTTCTGAGTACACTTGTTTTTCTCTGAGGCGGGTGCAAACTTGGACATGTGCGATGATCAACAGCGGACTCCTTTGATGGACGCCTGTGAGAACAACCACATAGAAGTAGTGGAGTACCTGCTGAAAGCTGGGGCCTCAACAACACATAAGGTGTGTATATTTCTTGTATAAATTACTGTAATTTTGTACAAATCCGAAACATCAAATAAGTATGTCAGTGAGGAGTGTATGCATTGTGTTAAGAGCAGACTCAGTAAATCTATGATGCTTTTCCTAGAACTAAAGTTTTACCTGTCTGTTTGTATTTTTTTCTATACACATTATCACACACTGACTTTATAAATTTGGTCTTGTCTGAAAAGTATGTGCCACATTACTGTAATAGACATGCACCTATTTTGTATCTATTTGTTACAGGATGTAAGAGGATCTACTTGTCTCCACATGGTTGCACGTGGAGGCCACTCTGGTATTCTGCAGCATCTCTTGTCCTCTTCCCTTATAGATGTGAACTGTAAGGTAAAAGTGACATTCTGTATCTTGGCAGCATCATAAAAATTGGAACCTGAAAATTCTTAATGTCCACTAGGTTAGCCATTATACAAACAATTCAGCGTTTAAGAACATCTCCATTACATAAATAATATTTAGGAACACATTATCCCAATTGAAATGGCAGGTTGTGAGAGAAAAAACTGAGAAAGTTTGTGTTTTGACTGCTCTTAGGATGACGGAGGATGGACTCCTATCACCTGGGCAACTGAAAATATGCACAAAGAGCAGGTGAAGCTGCTGATTGCCAAAGGAGCTGACGTTCATATAAGGGACAAGGTAGGTGTAACAAAATGGTGGGGCTTTATAATGAACACATTTATATACATTCTTAAACCTTAATGTATTTTTAATCATAAATGAGTTTTAATGAGGTTGTTTGGAAAATTATCTCTTGGAAAGCTATCTTCCGTTTGAGACTTGAGCATACAACTACTTAAGTGTCATTGTATGTTTCTGTTAGTGAAATATACTATGGACACCAAATATCAAGTACAATTGGCTTCTCAATATACATGTGGGATACTGTGTCGTAATCTGTGTGTTTGTAAGTTGCCATTTGCAATGTTTATACTTATACAGGAGGAGAATATCTGTCTGCACTGGGCAGCATTTGCTGGCTGTGATGATATTGCTCAGCTGTTGCTAGAGAACAGGTCAGATCTGCAGGCCTTGAACATCCACAGAGACACGCCACTACACATCGCAGTCAGACAGAACCAGCTGGACTGTGTCATGTGAGTTTGAAATGACTAACCACCCTAAGAGACAAAACATGTAGTAGTTTGTGTAATGTAATCTTTTTTCACAATTTGCAGATATGGTATATCTTGTCATATTACTGTAATACTTGTAATGACATTATTTATTTAAACATATTCAGTATATAACAATGCAGCAATACAAATAGCCTTGATCATTTTGCTTACTGCTACCTGTGCTGCTGCTTAATCCTTGTTTCACAATTAAATTGCATACTTTTTTTCCAGGCTTTTTCTGTCCAGGGGAGCGGACGTGAATCTGAAGAATAAGGATGGTGAGACTCCTTTGGATTGCTGTAGCGTTAACTCTAAGGTGTGGAACATACTGAACACCAGCAAGAAACTGACTGATGCACGCAAAGGCAGAGAGAGCCAGGGAGAGAAGCTGCTGTGCAGGTTACTGGAGAATTTCAGTCTTTTTCATTCTTTTAAATCAGAACCAGTTTACTTGTCCAAATATAATTAATAGTGTGGTGATTTCAGATCAGAAGAGTAGTTCTAAAGGCCTGCAGCATAACTCCATGTGATTACGTACAGAGATGTGCTTTGTTTGTGTTTTAGTCTGTATTCTGTGTTATTATCCAGAGATCTATCGCATGGTTATGAGGAGGTACCTGTAACCTGTGTGAATGGAGTCGACCAAGCGCCCTGCCCCAGCGACTTCAAGTATGTTCCTGAGAACTGTTTCACCACGCAAGTGAACATTGATGAAAATATCACACACTTACAGGTAAGAGCATCAGAAAGAATTAAGCAGGAGGGGTTTTTTTGTGTAGAGTTTTATTTATTTATTTTACCTGGATTGAATTTGACCTGATTTTATTATGTACAGCTCAGTGAAAAGTTTGCTTCTCCTGTAGTTCATGTGAAAAATTATTTAAAATGTGCCTATTTTACAATTAATTGTCAAAATAAAGTTACAGACTCATTACTCAAGTAGTTTTCTTCTGAAATCTTTTCAAGGTTTTGCACGTGAGAACAGCTCTGTTTGTTTCACCATTTATCTTTAATACCAAGCCCAAAGGTTTGCATCTGTTTTCATTGGAATTTAAAAAATTCATAAAAAATAACTAACATTTCTTAGAGCTGGACAGCAATAAATAAGTTATATAAGTTATCAAAATGTTAAAGGAAAATGGTAGCAACAATGAAGACCCTAATCCAGAAATGGGATGGAATGAACACATGAAGACTCTACCAAAAAGTGGAAGAAAAAGAACTAACACAATAATTGTTTAAGATTTTTGCTGGGATAAAAAATAATAATAATAATAATAATATGAATTCATTTATTCATTGTCTGTAACCGCTTATCCAGTTCAGGGTCATGGTGGGTCTGGAGCCTACCCAGAATCACTGGGCGCAAGGTGGAACACAGGAGCCAGTCTATCGCAGGGCAACACACGCTCACACATTCACACATTGACACTTTTGAGTAACCAATCCACCTACCAACATGTGGTTTTGGACCTTAAGAAGAAATCGGAATGCAAAGTCATATGGGATTAAAATCCACATCCTAACAGTAAATGACAATGTACAGAAGTCTGGATTATTTGGGAGAAAAGTACACCGTCATTGTTTACTTCTAGACACAAGATGGAATATTTTAAATGTGCTGAAGTCATATTAATTAAAAACATGAAAATTGGAAATATATTATGTGTACCAATAGGGCCATAATTCAGAGAGGTGTATGAGGTAGCCTGTGAAGAAATGAACGCCATTCTCACAGTAAGACATGGAGGAGGATCCTGATGTTCTGCAGTGTGTCTCCAACAGGGCCTTGACCCCTTCAGACACTGAAAGGAATTATGATTGCAGACCAGCATCAACTTATTTTAGAACAAAGCCTTCTGTCATCAGTAAGAAAGTTAAAACTAAAGTGTAACTCTTTCTTAAAACAAAGCAGCAATCCAAAGCATAAAGTGACATCAGCTGATGCGTGGATTAAAAGCTAGTGTAAGTTTGCCATGGCATCCTCAGTTTCAAGACTTAAATACAATTGAACATTTTATGAAAGCAGTACATAAAACACCTCATCAGTCTGGTAAAAAAAAAGTGCTGGGGTGGTTATTAAAGCAAAGGTTAAACATAAGTGTTAATAAGACAGTATTTAATGAAATGGTGTGCAGTGTCAGGGACTGCGACCCTGAAATGGATTAAGCGGCAAAGATGGTGATTATATTTTGTTGGTTACTATCATTTTGTCTTGTACTTTTTGACCGTATTTTTTTCTTTTGATGATTAAGGGGCATTGACAAACCTGAACTTTAGTCTTTTCTCCTTTTGTCCTTTACTAAATAAGGGGATGCAAATCTTTGTACTGAACAGTATCTGTGTGTGTCTGTTTTAAAGCACTGCACATGTAAAGATGACTGCTCCTCCAGTAGTTGTATCTGTGGCCAGCTCAGTATGCGCTGTTGGTATGACCGGGTAAGACCATGGTGTCTCTCACTTTCACCAATCAGAACAACTACTTGTGTGATTTCATTTTTTGGCGTATACTTGTCACCCCTGTACGACGAAGTTTTAGGGCCATGGCATTTGGGGAAAAAAGATTCTGAAAATAAAGTCAGAATTCTGAGCAAAAAGATAATTTGCTGCACGTATAATGGGGCAGACACAGTCATACTATGGTATAAATTTCAGGAATAAACACTCAGTTCTCTTCCACATTGTGATTAGTATTTAAACCCTGAATCTGTGCACAAACCCATGGCATGTAGTTTCACAGGATACAATTAATGATCACAAAAATGATCGATCCAGAGCGAGTGGAACTCCGGCATGCCCACGAGACTCCATCATGTTACAGCTCGGACTCGTACAATAAACTAAAGCCTTAGGCGTCGCATTCAGGGGCTGCACTGAGGGGTTAGTCGTCATGTCGTGTGGATGTGTTTAATAAATAATTCTCACTTCACTGACTGCTTCTTTCACATCTCGCTCATGGCGCACAGACTGTGAGTCTGTCTGTCTACGTATTATAATAAATAATAACCCAAACAGTGTTTCTCTAAATATTCTGACTATATTCTCAGAATTATACAGATCTTTTTACCCAATTATTCCTAGAATATTCTCTGAACCTTTTTTTTTTTTAATTTTATTTTTTTTTTCAAACACAGTGTCCCTAAAACTCCGTTTACTTTTTTTTTTTTTTTTAACTATTTAAATATTTATGATATACTTATATAGCTGAATTCAAAGTAAGAATGTATAATTAAATACAGGATTATGTTCTCCATGTACTCAGTTGTTACTATACCACATTTCTGAATTTATAAATAAATGAAAAAAGATGTGTTCTACTATTTTGTTTTTTGTTTTTGTCTACTATTTAGTTAATAGCCATCTAAGAAATCCACTGGCATAATCATTGCTGGAAATGTTATTAGAAATGTTTTAATTGCTTTTTTCCCCCTAATGTGATCAGGAAGGACGTCTGTTGCAGGAGTTTAGTAGAGAAGACCCACCCTTCTTGTTTGAGTGTAACCATGCCTGCTCATGCTGGAGAACATGTCGGAACAGAGTGGTGCAGAACCAACTCCGGTAATACTGCTTTTCTTGTCTAATGTTGTAGCTACAGCTGACTGAAGAAGCATGTTCAAAAATTTTACTGACACAAGATTTATTGACATTTATTTTATTGGTCCAAAATGGCACAGTAATTGAAACATAATTGAAAATGAACATTTTCTTTTTTCATTGTGTTAGGGTACGTCTGCAGGTCTTCCGGACTGCCAAAATGGGTTGGGGAGTAAAAGCTCTGCAGGATATTCCTGAAGGAACCTTTGTATGCGAGTATGGTCACCTTCTTGCATAACTGAAAACATTTAAAATGTTTTTTCTCTGTTACATGAATGAAACATTTTAACTTAAATTTTCAGAACTATTGTAAAATAGTGACTCAGGCATAGGCAACGTATCCATCACAGGTAATGTAATATCTTTTAGAGGTATTCAGTGCTGTGGAGCAACAATTCTAATATAATTCCTATAGAATTACCTTTAGATGCCCCAAAAGATATTTTATTTGAATGTGAAATGTAAAAGTAAAAGGAGCCACAATAATTACTTAATTTTCATCCATGAGAAATTGCAGGTATTTACTGTTTTTTGTCTCAAATGCATTTACCCTGTGGCCTTGCTTTGTGTGCAGGTTTGCTGGTGAGGTCATTTCAGACGGAGAAGCAAATATCAGGGATAACGACTCTTACATGTTCAATCTGGAAAATAAGGTCATTTTCAAACTAATGAAAATTTAAAACACCATTACAAGTCAGTCATTAAACTTCCTGGAATGCATTTATCCAGCAGGGTGTGCTCTCGCAAACCAGTGAAGTGATTTATTTTTCTTTGTTTTGTAGGTTGGAGAACTCTACTGCATCGATGCCCAGTTCTATGGCAATGTCAGCAGGTTTATGAACCACCTGTGTGAGCCCAATCTGTTCCCTGTGCGAGTGTTCACCAAGCACCAAGATCTGCGCTTCCCACGTGTTGCACTTTTCTCCTTCAAAGCCATACAGGCTGGAGACGAGATTGGGTAAGACTCTACATCAGAGAAAGGAAAATGAACGGATTTGTTTTTCATACATTCATCAGTGAAAATTGTAGTATTAACAATTGTTTTTCTCTGGGTTAATTTTTACTAAATAAATTTAAATTTGAAATAAAAGTGACCTTTTATATTTAGACCATCTTGATTTTCAACTTGAAAAAGGGCAAGGATTTTAAAGTAGATATTTTAAAGTATCTATATTTAAAAGATGTAACTTTGTAAGCTTTATACTCTTCACCTCATCTTTTTGTTACGCTCTAACCTCTGCTTGTATTTTTACCCTCAGGTTTGACTATGGAGATCAGTACTGGGAGATCAAGAGGAAGTACTTCAGTTGTCAATGTGGTTCTCCGAAGTGTAGGTACTCTGGGAGCATTTTGGGCCGCAGCCATGTGAACAGCTCAGCTCAAATGCCCACTATACAGTCCTCAGCTCAGGTACTCGGCGCTGAGCACATTCACTCGGCAAGCTCTCAGTAACCAAACACTGAGGCCTCCATAACAACTACAGTATGCTGCAGCCATTAACAGTTTTATGTGCTATTAGATGATTGTTTCTTGATAGTGTTCAGTATCAAGTCTTCATACTGTTTTTATTTTTTAAATGCCATGAAATGGACATTTTACTCAAATGTATATTATATAACTGCACACTTCTTAAAGGTTATTTTACAGCATAATAAATATAGAATTTTTATTTTGGTAAAAATGAAATGAACAACTTTTACCCACACTAATGAAAGGTAGATAGACTTGTTCCGATTAAAAACAGGTATCTCCATTTTTGTAGATTTTTAATATTTGTCTTTCACATTTCATTATAAATGGACCAATAGAAATGCTCCAAAATTACATTGCATTGACTTCCTTTTTTTCCACCTTCTCCTGTACTATTTTGGGAGATACATGTTTATAATTGGACAGCGATGAAATGTTAACTATATGCTACGTTTAATCAGTATTTGAGCATCTAACAGATTAAGTTTAAGAAAAAAATGTGCAAAATGCTGCTCAGATTTACATGCATTTTAGGAGGGTTATAAAATATATTTTTACAATCATCCCAATTTTAATCATGTTCTCAATACTGTTGGCAGTAATGGTGATTGTGAAGAATAAAGACTGTTTTTATTTTCTGTATTACTCAGAGAAGTCCTGTTTTCATTAATTATTTTCATTCTAGTGTGTAATTGGGACTGAAGATTGCATTTCAGTTCTCCTGTCAAGTGTAGTGTGTCCTGGATACATTATTCATATTTAACATGTTCATAATTAACTCATCTCCAGTTAGAAATTCTAGTGCCAGGTACATACACACAGTAGCGAATACTGTTAGATAATATTAGGAAGCTGGAAAATAAACAAACATGTTCATCCAAATAAGATCAAGGTATTCAGCATTATGTCAGTTTGGCCATTCTTGATTCATTCATTATCTGTAACCGCTTATCCAGTTCAGGGCCATCATGGGACCAAAGCCTTCCTGGAATCATTGGGCGCAAAGCGGGAAAACACCCTGGAGGGGGTGACGCACACACACACACACACACACATTCACTCACACCTACGAACATTTTTGAGTCCCCAATCCACCTACCAACCTGTGGACCTTGCGAACACAAGGAGAACACACCAAACTCTTCTTGATATCCAGTGAATATCATGTGCATACACACACCCAAAAAACATACATTAGTCATATTTAGAAATTGTAACTTGATACACCTGGATAAAAGTTAGAGACATGCTTTTAAATTAAGGTTAGATTAAATTAAAAGAACAACATTTTATTGGTAAATAAAAGTATTAAATATAAAAAAATATTAGAACAACCCACTCTTGCCAAAACATTCTTCTGTTCTGTAAAACAAATGTGTCTGAATATTCATTTGAGTATAAGCACCATTCTGACCAGGAGTGTAATAATACACAATATTCTAAATTAGGTTTAGCGTGATGTGGATGTTCCTTAATATATTTTTCAATACTGTAAAAGTAGATTACCTAGAGTAGATTGTGCCTTGTGCGTACCTTGTGGTCTCATCAAAATATTAATACCTAGATTTGATCACTAACACACACTGGTCTTCAAGAACAAGAATGATTAAAGAAGTTTGGAAGAGAGTAAATGGTGTTTTAAACTATTTTTGGGTTTAATGCAAATTTAGTTTTCCATTTCTTTGTCAAAACATGTTCAACCTTTACACTCTTTGCACATCATTTGGTTTTGTCAATATGGTCTACAGGGTGGCACGGTGGCGCAGCAGGTAGTGTCGCAGTCACACGGCTCCAGGGACCAGTTCGATTCCTGCTCTGGGTGACTGTTTGTGAGGAGTTGGTGTGTTCTCCCTGTGTCTGTGTGGGTTTCCTCCGGGTGCTCCGGTTTCCTCCCACAGTCCAAAAACACGTTGATAGGTGGATTGGTGACTCAAAAGTGTCCGTAGGTGTGTGTGTGAGTGTGTGTTGCCCTGTGAAGGACTGGCGCCCCCTGCAGGATGTATTCCCGCCTTGCGCCTGATGATTCCAGGTAGGCTCTGGACCCACCCCGACCCTGAACTGGATAAGCGGTTACAGATGAATGAATGAATGAATGAGTGAATGAATGAATGAATGAATGAATATGGTCTACACCCAACATTCTCCCTTCCTACCTTGGTGAGCAAATGCTCTACATTTTCCTTACTTTAGTTCTCCAGATGCATGTAGTTCAATAAGACCCTCTCCTCATTACTTATCAAGACAAATGAGATTTACAAAAGGAAATAAGCTGAAATTGTCTCTGTTCCCTGACATATAAAAAAACATGGTGTCACATTGTTTAAAGCTTCAGTCAATGCTTGGCCCAGTGCAATGCCTTAGACTGCTTCAGGTCCTGGTACAAAATAACCAGAAACAAATGGAGACACATCTATTATACATTGACCAGTGCTAATCAAAAAGACTGCCATTTGCCTGACTTATTGCATATAATACATACACAGACAAGCCTAAACTTTAAGATGACTTTGTTTCTACCCTCACGTCTTCAGCTCCACTGACCATGTAGGTGCAATGTAAATCTACAATTAAACTGTAGTCCTTCAGTTGCTTTCCATGTTTCTTAGGCTTCATCTCGTGTGCCCTACCTGGGTAGTGGTGTGTTAGTGTGTGTTACAGTGCTCTGTAGACAAAACAGTACTGCTGGAGTTTCAGACCCCTCAGTGTCACCACTGAACTGAGAATAGTCCACTGATTAAAAAAAAAAAAACAGTCAACAGCGTACTGTGTACACTGATGAAGGACTAGAGGATGACTAACACTTTACAGCAACAGATGAGCTACAATGACAAGATCCACCAAGTGTTTCATTAGGGCTTGATGATACAGTCAAAATTTATGTCACAGTATATTTCTAAATTTCAGTCGATATAATTCCAATATGGGTGGCACGGTGGTGCAGCAGGTAGTGTTGCAGTCACACAGCTCCAGGGACCTGGAGGTTGTGGGTTCGATTCCCGCTCCGAGTGACTGTCTGTGAGGAGTTGGTGTGTTCTCCCCGTGTCCGTGTGGGTTTCCTCCGGGTGCTACGGTTTCCTCCCACAGGAAACATCAAACACACATTGGTAGGTGGATTGGTGACTCAAAAGTGTCCTTAGGTGTGAGTGTGTGTGTGTCTGTGTTGCCCTGTGAAGGACTGGCGCCCCCTCCAGGGTGTATTCTCGCCTTGCGTCGAATGATTTCAGGTAGGCTCTGGACCCACCGTGACCCTGAACTGGATAAGTGCTTACAGATAATGAATAAATGAATGAATGAATGAATAATTCCAATATCAATATAAAAAACAAAAAAGCTACAGAAAAACTGCCCAGGACAAACAAGAAATACGACATCACAATCAAACATAACCCTCTTGGCTTTGTCAATACTAATATTTCTAAACTAAATATCATACCATTGTTATTGACACATTTTATATTTTGGTATGAATTTTGAATTATTGTCCAGCCTTATGTGGAATGGTGGACAGTGCAAACTCCAGCAGCACATCCCCACCACATCAGTGTCACTGTTGCGCTGAGAATGGAAAAATTTGAGGAACACTGTGTACGTGAAGTAAAAATAATATAAATGCATATTATGTAAGTATGAAGCTTTCCTCTTTTGGAAATATTTTGAGAAGAACCAGTTCAGTGGAAAAGGCAGCTTTGCCTGGAAGAGTTTAAAGTCATACAGGAAGAGCACAGGCAGCCACAAGATGGACAGAGATAATCAGATGATTCATGGACAGTCCATTAAGAAGCTTAGAAATCCAAACAAAAGACGAGGTTCTGGAGAAACACCACTCTTATAATCCCCTAAGAAAAATGTGGAATTAAGTAATGGTCACAATACTGAATACCAGGTATCTGTCAGAAGGGCAGAAAATTAGGCACCAATGATGGAATGCTGAAACAATCAAAATACTCATTTGTTTGGGTTTGGAGTGGCATTTGTGGCTTTCAAATCTAACTACCCAGTATCACTACATGATGTTACCACAGCTCACCAGTTTGAAAGCCATCAAATCCCCTCACAAGGCGTCGTGTTCCACTATCCAGGCTGAGAACTTTCCAGAAGGTTATAGCCTGTTATTGCAGCTAAACTGGGCAAAGCCCTTATTAATTCTCTTGTTTTGGGAAGATGTTTCATGACGTGTCCACAACCTTTTGGCCACGCAGTGTATATAACTGCTTTAACTAAGCTATTAGTGGCTAATATGATTTTAAAAAAATATGGAATAATTTTCCAGGCTTATGGGAATACACTTGTTTTTCTAGCAATGACTCCTCCAGCACGAGGTCGTTATAATGCAGCACACATGACCGCAGGCTCTGACTGAAGTTGCTGCTCGTTTTAACGCATGAGTGCGGTCACTGTGTGGCACCACAGCAGGACAGAGTCCGGCACCGGGCTGGCGCAGCAGCAGCAGCAGGTAGCCTGCTGTCGCGGATTTACTCCTTTTTGCCCCCTCGTGCCATGGATACTGGGACGGGGCAGGTGTGGTCTCTGCGTCACGTGACGCGTGACGTGGGCCGGTTCAGAAGGAGCAACGGTTGGTGCTGCGGGAAACGGGCTCGCGCTCCCGTCGCTTGCGGACCTGCATAGAAGAGCGCCAGACTCGGTTGTGTTGTTGTTCGGTCTCAACTCGGGCGTGCTGCAGCGATGGACAGGCGGAGGGAGATTCGGAGGTGAAGAGCCCCTCAGCACAACAACAACTGCCAGCGTCAGCACCAGCCTCTGGAGCATCTGCAACAGCATCGAAGCTTGACGGGGGGAATAAAATTGGACTGGGGTCTGCTCTGGTGAACATTCGCGTGCCTTTCTGGCTTCGAGAAATGAACGCCACAAAGCACGAGGCGCCGAGGCTTGTGTAACACGGGCTGGTAAACTTCAGACTGGAATGACACTGCTTGAATGGAGGTGACTGAAAACATGTGTCTGGGTGTCTAGTACTCTTTCAGACTGGTATCGTTCTGTAGCTTTTGCTTTTAAACCTAACAGAAAAAGGACCTTGTGTTTTGTTTGGTGAATGGGCTGCTGCCGCTGCTGCTGTATGGGATGCGCGCGCCGTATGGATGAGCCCCTCGCGCGTTGTGATGCTTCTTCTCCCTGCGCTGGCTCGTGTGCAGCGTGATTTGCGTGCTCCGCGTGCTCCAGTCCGTGCGTTCGCAGAATGGGCCGCCTGGAAGACGAGCTCTCGGGCCGCTATGGAGGGAGCGGCTCCGGTTCCCCGTGCTCGGCTCCGGGGAGAGGGGCGAGCCGGCAGCCAGGCCCCGCGGCCGCGCAGCGCGTCTACAAACAGACAATGGCCCAGAGAGCCCGCACAATGGCCATCTACAACCCCATCCCCGTCAAACAGAACTGCCTCACTGTCAACCGCTCCCTCTTCATCTTCAGCGAGGACAACGGCATCCGCAAGTATGCCAAGAAAATAACCGAGTGGCCATATCCTTCACTCTCGAGCACCTACACACAGGTGACCGCGTATGACAAAGCACAAAGTGCCCGAAGGGAGACGCCGTACGTCTTCAGCATACGCGAGTTTCTCGCTCTCTACGTGTCTTTTCTGCTCCAGGAAGCTCAAGTTTGTTTGGGATGAAACATGTTGTTATGAAAGATGAAAGGTCTTGTTGTGTCTAGGAGCGTTGTGGAAGAGTTTAGTGTGGAGTTCAGGGAGCTATTGATGCCATGAAGCAGAGTATACGTAAGCAGCGCCTAGGGAAGCCACAGGCTCTGAACTGGGGTGTTGGCTCACACACTCTAAACAAACAGCAACACAGGGCAGGAGTAGAACAGAGGTAGTAACAAGAAGGGAGGAAAACAGAGGAGAACATGAAACGATAGTGGAAAGAAAGCAAGAGACAGGTGGTAAAAAGAGGAGAAAAGTAGTAGTAGAAGGAACAGAGAACTGGCACAGTAGAAAGTAGGGACAACAGACTTAGCAGGAAAAAAAGAAAGGGAAGAGAGAAGAGGTAGTAGAAAGAAGAAGAGAATGGGTAAAAAGTAGGAAAGAAGAATGTGGTAGATGGAAAAATGAGAACATTAATTCATTAATTCATCCATTATCTGTACCCACTTATCCAGTGCAGGGTCGCAGAATAGTAGAAAGAAAAGGGATAGAAAAAGAGTAGAACAGGAGTGAAAACAGATAGCAGTGGAGAGCAGAACAGATGGAGATTGAAGGGAGGAGAACAGAGATAGGAGAAAGAAACGAGACCAGTTAGAATGAAGAGGGGGAGAACAGAGTAATTAGGAAGAATAGAGTGGGGTGGTATTAGAAAGAGATAAAAGATCTGACGGTAAAGTGAATGAGGAGAGTAGAACCGAGATGGTAGAAAGGGCTAATAGAATTTAGATGTTCTTGGAGGGTTGTAGAATTCGGGTTATGGATTGAGGGAAGTACATTCAGGGTAGTAGAATGAGCAGAGTAGAATTGGGGTAATAGAATATGGGGTATAAAGTAAAGGTATATGAATGGTAAAAACTGAGGATTGGAATGATAGAATGATGGTAGTAGAATGGAGAATTACAGAAAGGGGTAATAAAATTGGGATAAAATTAAGACAGCAATAAAATGCTAGAGAACAAAGCATTGCTAGAAGCAGTAGTAGAAATTCAAAGATCCAAAGGTTAGTGCAGAGGGGCAGGAAGTGATGGGGGTGGGAGAGAGATCCAATTGTAGAAGGTAGAACAGATGGTGGCAGGGTAATATAATGAGGGGTTAAATAGAGGTGGTATACTTGGTAAAAGAATGAGGGAGAGTGCAAAAAGGGCATTGGAACAAAGCTATCAGAAAAGGGTAAATGAACAGAGGGTTTGTAGAATGAATTGTAGACTGCAAGAAGGGAGAGCAGATTGAGGGTAGTAAAGTAGAGTTCAAAGGAGTTGGGAAATAGCATGAGAATAGTGGTGTGAGACAGTAGAGTCTGAAAGGTGGGACTGGATGGAAATATGTACATTATTGGATTTGCAGAATGTTACTAGCAGGGTAAGGATAGTAATCAAGAACATGGGCAATAGAAGACTAGGTAGAACAAGGAGAAGGTGTGGTTGAATAGGAATTCTAACCAGGAAGGGTTAGAGTAGGAGAAGTACACTGAGTATGAAAAAAATGGTTAATAGAAGAGAGGTGGAAGAATAGAGATCATAATGATAGTAGTGGAATGAAGATAAGCACAGTGGGACAACATGGCTGAAGGAATGAGATGAAGAGCAGTGCAATAAAGAGCTTGAAGATGAGAGTAGAAGTGATGGGGCAGTGGAAAATGGGGTACAGTAGAATCAGGTAAAGAGAATAGGTTTCAGATTGGATTTGTCGGAGAAGTGCAGTGGAAAGATTTATTTGCCTATTTCCTTTTAATGTTTCAGTTGTTTTTAAGACACAAATCACAGATAGAATGCTTTAATGTAACAGGCTTTGGCTCAGTGTAGGCTCCATCTTCTCCATGCTGGGCCTGTCCTTTCTGGGCTCTTTTCCACTCCAAAGCCAATGCGGTATTGATCCTGTGGAATCAGCCGAGCCTCCCGGTCGCTCCTAGCAACCAAAACACTTCTTGCATTAGGCTGCCCAAATTAGTGTGCAGACTGGCCTGTGGGAATAGCAGTAATAAGCGCCTAAAACGCAGCTGTACATTGCATGAAGATATTGCTTCTACTTTTTCTGGTCATAAAAACTAAATTAATAAATAAAATTCTGTGAGGGCTCACCAGATTTGCTTTGCAGTAAATAGCCTGTCTGTTTGGGATTGAAGTCCACAAAACTAAGTCTAGATTGGTGTTGCAGGTCTAAAGGTTCTTTTGATTGGTACATTTGCCATTCTAGAAATGATTTCTTTTTCCTACAGATGTTTTCTACAGCTTTCTTTTTCTGTAGGTAAAAGAAACAATAACATTTTGTTAAAGAATATTCACAATCATGCCTTATATAATCTTTTTGAATCCGTTTCCAGTGCAGCATCACTAAGACTGGTAAAGATCCATGTGCTCTCCTAGGTGCTGAAGCCACCCACATGAATTATATTGGCTATGTGCTTGCAGTGGCTTAGGCAGCGAGGAAGTGGGGATTGCCCAGCAAACCAAACATGGCAGTGTTTGCAGCGTGGGTGGCTCTCCACATGAGAGCGAACAGGTTGATTCCTGTAGTGCTCTCACTCATGTTGACAAAAACTCAGTCAAAACTTAATTACCTCATATTAGTCTGCACTGAATCAAAAGTGATACCCTGATTTCTTTTGAATCAAATGTGTACGTCATATACATGTTCACAGAATATGCCTTATATATCAACACTTTTTTATAAGCAACTACACTGGATAAATTATTACATGGACATCACAAAGTGATTTAAGGTAATTCACTGTGTGTTTTCAGTTTGTGATTTATGCAGTTTAGAAAATTAGCAAAATGCATAATAACATATGACCTGTCCAATACTTGTAAAGGCATATTTTTCCAGCATTTGTCAGCCACACGGCCATTAGGGTGTAGTTTGCCTTACAAAAGAGTACTGGCCATGAAGAACCCTATACCAACCATTTCCATTTTTAGTAGTACTACAAGTAGCTTTTTTGTCCACCTTTACCAGTGGAGATAATCATTCTTTCAAACTGACCATGCATTTACATGGAAAAATACATGCAAATAACCAGTAAAAAATGCTTTATTGATCACATTGTTTTTTTAAAATTTTTCACATATATGCTTCTATATTACAAGGGTTCAAATGTCAATCCAACGCATCCTAGAGATATTGGATGGTGCTCCACTACCTTATGCCCCTTAAGACTGGTGAGTTTAGACTGATGTGTAGCTGTTCCACAACATCTTATGCTATTACTAATGTTTTTCAATGATGGTTGTACAAGAAACAAATCTGTTTCACTAGTTATAAGGAATATTTGGATACTTTTTGACATATATTGTACAAATACGATAGTATGTATTATTTAAGTGACTTTTTATCACTTTCAGACAGGACAAGGATTTTTGTAGGTTTATGTTACACTCCGACAGATACTTAATGCTGGAATGTATTGATTTGGCCTTTGTAAGGGCTCCACTGTGTTAAAATCTGTCCTCTGTTCTGACGCATGTACCCTGATCATTGCCACAGTTAACAAGGGAGATGCTGATGCAGTTAAGGCCCGTTTTTAGCTCTTCTGATCTGTGTTAAGGTTGGTCTTTGGGTTAAACTATAGTCCATACCGTCATAAATGGAATCACCCTTCAGTTTTACAGCATCTGCACATGGGCCAATTAAGGCTGTAAGAGTGCTGAATACATCTAATACCTCTGTGATCAAGGCAATGACTCCACAAGCCATGAATTATGTCCAAATTAGCAGATCTAACATACCCTTCCAAATGCATCCACAGCTCAGGTTCATCCTATTGACCATAACAGTGATTTATATTACTAGTAATGTTCATTATAAGCCTTTTAATGTCTTTGGCCTTGTGGAAAGCCCAGCATTGCTGGTGAACCATGTAATTTCTTACATTGACTTTTATATTTTTTACATTTGAAAAAAGGTTCTTCTTTCACAAATCTCATTTATAGTAAGGCCCTTTAAAGATCCATCAATTGAAGTGCTGTTTAACTGGTTCTCTCCTGTCACCATTTCCAATAGGTGTTGCTTGATAGCTTCATTTTTAAGAATGTCACATATTATGTGTTCTTCCTTGACCCTCTCACTCCATTTGAGTACATGATCCTCGCCACCATCATAGCAAACTGCATTGTGCTGGCTTTGGAACAGCATTTACCTGCAGGCGATATGACCCCAATGTCACAGCGATTGGTGAGTACGTTATAACATTAGTTATCAAAATAATCCTTAGGGGCCTCAAGTGGTCCACATTATTACTCTGTATGTTAGATTGAAGTATGAATTTGGATCTACTAGGTTTCCTGAGGACTGGTCTAAGAACCACTGCCCCATAGCACTGAAGACATTCTGGCCATAATTATTAATACACAGTCAAATTTGTAAATATGTAAATTTGCTACAACACTTTCTTCCAGTATATAAATAGGTTATGCCAAAATTAAACATTGCCTTTTGTAGCTAATAGAACTTTTCATGCTGCGCCTACAATTAAGTTACTTTTATTTTTACTTAAAATACCTTTGTAAACTCTGATTCAAGGCTCTAAGTCAATGTCAGTCATTCAGTAAATCTAAAGGGGACTTATCTTGCCCATTTAGAGGACTTGCTGTGGTTGAGCTCAGATGAGGTGGCTGTAAAACTATAAAGTCACTGCACTTGATGTCAAAAGTGGACCCCAATCAAAATAGTCCAGTTTATGTAATTTTTTAAACTAGCCAGCCCACACAAAAAAAGGCTTGGTGGACTCATTTCACAGTTTGTGCATTTGTAGGTGCTCCAAATGTCCAAATTAATGTGGTAATGTAAAAATGTAACCATAGCTTTTTACACCCGTTCTGTCCTAACTGGATGGCTATTCAAATGTGCAAAATAAATATAATATGAAATCAATAGTTATCAATAATAGATGGGACGTAGATGGACATATTGCCAGCAGTTTGTACAGCTGGCACTCCCTAGCAACAATAACTATGACTGAATGCATTTGTGGGCAGTGTGTGGACTGGGACAAAGGAATGAACAGAGAAGCTGCATAAGGTTTCCAGACATAATGGTAGGATACCCCTCCATGAGAAGCTTCTCAGCAGGTGGAGGAAGCAGTGAGTGGCAAGCAGCTGGGAGGATTTCCTCAATGCTTCTTTGTAAACCCAGCAGTATCACACTGTGACACTCTTTCATCCATCCACCAACTCATCCTGCTATTTTAAAATGTTTTCAGATTAGCTTTTTGAACTCTGCTGTTACATGGCATCATTAGGAGGATGAACACTTGGATCCATGTTTGCTTGGGCAGGGGGTCTGAGGTGCCAGAGGTTTGAGCCTTTATTAAAATGGGATGTCACTCATTCAACCCATGGCCCTCACAGCTGTCTTCTGCAGTTGATACCTTCACTTGGGTAGCTAGACACATTGACTTCAAATATGAGAGAGGATATTAAATTTAACTATATCTTTCAGGGTGGAATTACATGGCATGTCTGTCAAGATGATCCTGAAACATAATTAAAGAGCCCATACCTTATATACGAACAGAGATAAACTTTCAAAATGTCCCACATTGTTATATGTACCCATTCAACCCTTAAGCAGTCCAGTCTTTCCCATTCATTTAGAAAGGGACCAACAATCTTTGAATGATTTGCAGTACAGGTTAGTCTTTGTGGATGAAGAGAGTGTTTGGAAAATGTTTGTGCATGTGTGTGTACTGTCTGTTTGTGGTTTATATGAGAGAAAGCAATATATAATGTGTTTCACCAACAGGAAAACACAGAGCCCTACTTCATTGGCATCTTTTGCTTCGAGGCTGGGATTAAGATCATCGCCCTTGGCTTTGGTTTTCATAAAGGCTCCTACCTCCGTAACGGGTGGAATGTAATGGATTTCGTTGTCGTGTTGACGGGGTGAGTCTCTAGATTACTGCTAATCTTTTCTGCACAGTGCTTTGCTAGATTTCAGGGGAGATGAGGTTTTACAGTTGTTCTCCAGGATCATTCTGTGATCTTGGAGATGAAGGTACCAGGCTATAGCATCAGTTACTGAACCAATTCATGTCAGTGATTTGTTCTAACCTGGAATATCATGTATACGTCCTCTTTCAGGTGCTACATTTTTCTGAATTCTCATGCAACACACAAATATAACATATAACAAAAAAACACTTTGCCAGTTGAAAAAGTGTTGAAAAGCACAAACCGAGATAAGGATTTTGCTCTATTCCTGCGCTGTATGTTGGTAATATTGACATGTTTTTGCTGTGTTGGATCACCTAAATTGCAAATGTCTCCAAGCACGGGAGATGGCTAACTTCATTACTGAAATTCCTACAAAACTAAATAGTGTGAAATTTTGTGGTAATTCAAACAGTGAATAAAAATTTACAGATAAGTATATTATAGAGATAAGAAAAGTCATATTTTTTCATCAAACATGCTGTTTCATTTTAAAATATGCAGAGTTCTGAATGTAAACAAACCACCATTGTAGATATTCCCATTAAGAAATGAGAGCTTAAATGAAGAGAAACTGAGGACAGAGAAGGACATGGTATGGAAAGAATGAGAGAGTTAGAGAGGGCATTGAGTACTAAAGTATAAAAAGTACCAAATATATTTTCGGAAGTGATATTAACAGACTTAAACTTGCTAAAAATAAAGTAATGCTTTGTATTTCTTTTGTAATATGGTCATTTTAGAGAGACATTGCTTTGTAACTACAGCAGTTCAGCGCTGTATGTGTTTGTATACAGTGGCTGGTGCTTCTGGTTGTAGGAACTGTGTTCTAAGAGCTGACACAGCTCAGGGGGAGGTGTGTATGTGTGTGTGTTTATGAGGGGTGGCTGGTCCTGGGGGATAGAGCAGTGACGGGGGTGATGTTGCATCTGCGCAGCTTTCTGTGTGGTTACTGCCTACACTGGGGAGGGTCCTGGCTCACTTTCACTAATGGCTGGGAGATTTACTTTACCCATCCACCGGGGCTTACGTCAGCCTGCCACCTCATTGCAATAAACAGATTTAGTGGAAGCAGCTCTCTTCCTGCAACGGAAAAGGCCTGAGCGCAGAGCTGCAGAACACACAGCTCTCTTTTCTCTGTAGGGAGCAGAGGGTGATGTTTTATGTAGACGCAGTTGCAATGTAAGATGAATAATGACGTCATTGTCCAATTAAAAATGTGTATCCCCAAAATAGTCATTTTCAGGAGAAGGAAAAAACCTTATCTTTCAATGGAAGTGAATGTAAAAATATTTTATTCCATGTAATTTAGGTGCATTTATATTGGTTTATTCCTCATAAATGAATCAAATGCTGTAATCAAATGGTGTAGTAAAATAAAAATGGACAAAAATGGAGATACATGTTTTTAATTGGTCAGTAACGATATACATAACCACATAAGCATTTAAGCACATAAGACATCTCCATCACGGAGAAAAAACAAAAAAACTGATGTTAATATTGGGACATTTAACAAATATAACAGGTATTTTATAAGTCAGATATTTGTAATATTTATACATTATTAGACAATTAGTGTAGTTTAAAAAATATTAAATATTGTATTGGATATCAAACATGGGGAAAAAACTAAAAATATTAACACAAGTTGTTGTGATATTAAACGGTATTGAAAAAAATAATATAAATATTAAAAAGAAAATAACTTGACAAGTCTTTGGCATACGACTGAAAGGATATTTTAGTAGTTTTTAAAGGAACGTTTAAAAATATGAAAATAGTTGTGGATGTAAGGATTAATGTACAGTAAATACAGTGCAGTGATGCCTTGGGGTGGACAGTCTCAGACACTGATGGTGATTTAGGGCAGTTGTTTGGGTGAGGTCGGGTTTATTGACAGTTTGTCAGGTGTTTTGTGGTGGGCTGTCAGTCCTCTTGGTCTGATATCGCGTGGCGTGTGGCCGCTTGATTCAATCGAGGCAGCGTGATGTGATAACTGCTGTGGCGGTCCATTACAGAACCGTCCAGTCCTGTTATCAGTGAGCTGCTCCAGGCAGTGATTTAGCTGCTCTGCCACTGTCCTGATGACTGTGGGACAGTTGAGGAACTGGGGCATGTCTGCGGCATAACAAAAATGCCCAGTTCCCAGTCCACTTCCTTCTGGATGGGTGATGACCCCACAGCTGGGATAATGGCTGTGTCATTGATTGCTTGTAAATTAAGGTTGAAAACAATGGCTGAAAATGCTGTAGTGTGCTTTTCCTGTTTGGGATCTAATGGAATGTCACCAGGTCCATGTGACAGAACTATGGTTGTGTTTAAAATTGGCTTAAATTGACTGATGTCATTATAGAAAAATCTGTCTACTCTGACCAAACTGTGATTGTCTTGACAACAGAATAATAGGAGTGTTAATATATCTAAAACATGTTACTGGCAATATCTGATGAATCTTCTATAAATAGTTTGCAGTATTTGGCTAAAATTGCAAACATGTTTTTCAGCATGTTCCGGCATGAACAAAACACCACACAAGTGTTAATTACTTGAAAGTTATATTTTATAATAAAGTTTTATTTTAATAGGCATTATTTCATTGATATAATGCTTATTATTATTATTATTATTATTATTATTATTAATAATATTTAAATATAATGCATATAGTTGCTGTCCAGTGAAAAACATGTATCTTAAAAATGGCAACTTTACAGGAGAAGGAAAAAACATTAACTTTCAATGGAAGTCAATGTAAGATTTTATTCGAACTCATTTTGTAGCATTTATCTTGTTCCATTCATCAACGTAAGGTCAAGGACAGCTGCTATGTTCAAATGATGTAGTAAACTAGAAATCACCAACAACACAGATACACGTTTTTAACTGGACAATGACAATTTATATTCTTTTTAATTAGCTGCTTTATAACAAAGTGAAAATATTTCATGACGACTGTTCCATTAGCAAATTAACTTGGAATGCAATATTATTTAGCATGTAATATGTACGTCTTCTGGCCATTGGAACAACTCTAGCACTCCTCCAATAAGACATTTGGCTTTGCTAATAAGAGAATATATCTGTCTCCCTGAGCTCACACCCTGATCAATACCCTATTGAACCAAACACACAGCCAATGGATTTGCTACACCATGTTTTTATGGCTGTGCAACCAAGCATTACATCTCTCTCTCTCTCTCTCTCTCTCTCTCTCTCTCTCTCTCTCTCTGTCTCTCTGTGTCTCTCTCTCTTTTTCTCTGTCTCTGTTTCCCTCTTTTTTCCCTCTCCCTTTCACTCACAGTCACTGCCTTTCTCTGTGTCTGTTTTTCTCTGTCTCTCTCTCTATATGTCTCTCTCGCTCGCTGTCTCTCTCTGTCTCTTGCTGGGTGTGGTGTTGATGTTATGGTGATCTGAATGGTTATATGTTTTCTATTGATTGCTCTTAATGAGCAGCTTTTGTTCTGTGAAGGAAGATTTCATGTCCTGTGTTTGATTGCTTTGAGCTCCTGGTGGGAGAGAGAGAGAAAGAGAGATTGCTGAGGGTAGAGGATTCAGATTTTGTGATATATATATATATATATATCATGTTTTCCGCTTGGCCATTTGAGGGTCACTACACTCAGACTGCTACAGATGTGGTCTGTTGTTGTAAATAATTGAATCTTAGCTTGGAAATATATAAACTACTTAAAGAAAATGTACAAAAGTTAATATAATTGCCTGGGGATTTTACAATATTTTCTTCCAAGATTGTAGTCACTGTCAGTGCTAGTCTCTGGAACATTAGTTGTCCAATTCTGGTAAATCAGCTAATAGATATCAATATAATCTTGTATCGTGTTTAATTAAGGGGTGGTGGCTGGTGTGACTCATGTTTAACATCCAGAGAAGGCCCTTGTGTTTATATGGATTCACAGCAACTAATTGCTGCTGTATCTGACAATATTGCACTGAAAATATTCATACATTGATTTAAAAAAAGGTTTGTTCTTCAAAACATGAAAGTACACACTGGTAGGTGGAGCATGGATAAGTCTATTGGAACATGATCATTTTGGCTCAGTTTCAGGACTTTTGTGTCTGTTGTGTCTTTGAGATAACAGAGGACAATCGTATTTCAGCAGCCTGCCTGGGGCTATGCTTGCCTTCCATATTCACATATTGAAGTAGCTGTTATTTTATATATTATCAATATATTGTACACTATCCTGTACCTGGAGTTAAATTCCATTTGATCTTGGACTGTCTTGCAAACTTAGTTATAGCAAGACCCATTAAACACACATAACTGAGCTTGTTCCAGTGAGGAAGAGAAGCCAGTAATATTGAGATGTCTATCTCAAAATCTGTTTCAGCAATGGGCTTGGATCATGTGACTTGGACACATTCCAGCAAGAACTCAGTGAAACGAACAAGCTGTGTTGATGAAGGCGGAGGTACTGTATGTGGCATAATGTCTCCTGCTGTTGCTTTTGCTGCCTTAGGGAACAAGCAGGAGCTTTGCACACCATCTGTGGGGACGAGTGGAGAGTTTGTCTGCAATCCGGCTGTCTCAGTGTTGTGTTATGCTAGGATGCACTAGCCAGAGTAGACATGCATTGTGCCTGCTGAACAGAGGAAACCATAACATTTTTTTTATTGATCAATCCACACACATGTTGTTATTATCTTCTAATGTTTAACTCAAAACAGGACTGAAAGGAAAAATAAATTTTTCTTCCATGTTTTCTCTTCAAACTATGATATATTTGTATCTTAAAAATACAGCTTCAAAATTATTGTGATGTTTCACTGACATGTAATAGGCAGAATAAAGCCTCTGTCATTGCTACTCTGGACTCAGCACTGCAGAAACTGCACTATATAAATTTTGGAAGAGGGTAGGAAACCAGCCCTACTCTCTCCTTCTCCACATTGATTTTACTACATCGCTAGAAAATGAATTAAAATGGGGGGGCAGGAGCAATAAATGAATGTATACGATTTTACGTCCTAAACTTATTTTAAGTTTGGTGTACACGTGGGGGAATTTCATCATGTGTGATAAACTGATTCATTTAGGACAATTTAATTCTTCATATCATTTTCATTAATGTTGGTTGTATTTTTTAACTGCTGACATGTGATTCTTCTAATGCTAGATAAAAAAAAAAACAGCTCATTTAAAATGCACCCCTTGGGGATACAGATGTAAACACAGCTTGTTAATCTTCATAGAAATGTGCAAAATGAGATGGGACAGCTCCATGTGAACATGCCCAATGCCAAGTGTCAGCTACATTGGTATTAAACCTACAGAAATATGCAAGGGATTGGTTGAACACAAGATTTTCCAACCACACCATTTAGCCTGAGTATGTTTCTACCCTAGATGGCTCTGACTAGTGGGATGCTGCACTCTCTGACCACTCTAAATCTCCTTCTCCTGGACTAAATAGATTTGGCTGTGGTTGCACTTCCTGAAGCAGTCTCATGATTTACATTCTATCTCTCTCTGTCTCTCTTTCTCTTTCTCTCTCTCTCTCTCTCTCTCTCTCTTTTTCTCTCTCTCTCTCTCTCTCTTTCTCTTTTCTTCTCTCTCTTTCTCTCAGTCACTTGCCTGTGTGTGTATATGTTTTCCTGTCATATTAAGTATTTTGAATGCATAAGAGCAATTTTGGAGACTGCCATCATTTCGTGAAGTCAGTTGTGCAGTTGTCCACAAGAGAAAGTGCTATGTCATGAAATATTTTCAGGGCTGTATTCTGGTTGCAGGCCCAACACTGAAGTCTATACACGTCATTGACATATTTCCCCTTATTCAATTTTTATGAGTTTGTTTGGACAAACCAGGGCTCTGCCACTTCAGGCTGGGGTAAACAGCCTCACCGTTGTTAACACTGGGGTTTTCGGTTTGTTGTTGTGTATCATTTTCCAATTGCTACTTATTTAACACATTACGGTTGTTGCTATATAATGGGTGAATAAGGCACATGGACTACCTTATATCCAATCACATTGTGAGGTCAGAAATACCTGTGGCATAATGCTAAAGATGCATGGATTCGGTATGCAGAACTTGTGAGGAAGGAAGTGCTGTGTGTGTGTGTGTGTGTGTGTCATTTTGTGCCAAATAATGTAATAAGAGCATAATAATGCAAAGACACTACTTTACAGAGCAATGAACATTTAGCAAACAGTTACTTAGAATATTCAGACATTGTAATATAACAAATGTTTAAATATGCTACATAAATTGAACATAAATACAATACAACTGACATAACAGCTCCAAAATGAGAAAAAACAAAAGGACACAACAAAGCAACTTGCTACAATACTGTTGATGTTCAATCTTATTGTAAACAAACATGCCAGTAAAAATAATGGTGGATATTGAAGTCAGGAAATATATTGAAAAAATATCCATATTTTGTGCAATGGGCCTAATAGGCCTAATAATAAGTATGTAGTTTGTTTGACACAAAGGTTTAGATGGAGTGAGGTTTTGTTGGTGAATTATTAGTAGAGCTGGAGTGTGTAGAAAGGGATCCCTATACAGCTCTGCTCCACTGTGCTCTGCTTGAGTTCAGTAATAGCCACATACACACACACACACACACACACACACACACACAAACTTACTTCAGTTTAGGTGATTTGAGTGTGGGATTTTGCTAAAACACCAGCAGAGTGTGTCCCCAGTAAATTGTGTGAATGTAATCATATTTAAATTAACAGGTCAAGTTTATTTTTAAAGCTGGTTTGCTTTACACTCTACTAGAGAAAAAAACAGAGTGTTAGGAATGTGTGACATAGGAAAAATAACACTTGTACACTGACACAGACAAAATGCACTAGTAATGCCACATTTAAAAACTGCTAATGAAACTGTAAGTACAATGAAACTAGCACATGCTTCCTTCAAGACATGTGAAGCTGGCTTTGCTTCTTACTGAATTGCCACAAACACATCATCACTGGACAGCATAGCATGCAATTTCAGTACAATCACAATTAAAGAGCCAGTTATATATAACGATGGTAATATAACGGTGCATAACCTGTTACAAATTATCTGCTTTTTTTAGTATGCCAAGCATACAGGGGATCATTAATATAGACTAATTTCAGACAAAGACATAACAAAAATTCTTATATTTTATATATTTAAAAAAATACTAATGTGTGGCACTGCTATTTCTGCATTCTGTCCTCTTCATCTTTTAAAAATAGAGGTTATTGGAGGGAAGTATGGTCATATTGCATTTTCACTGTATCACTCACCCGTAGGAGGGATGAAGGTAAATGTCCAAATAGATGCAATATCTCTTGGGCTACACTGTGAAATCTGACTCTAGTGGAGCTCTGTAAACTGGTCAAGACCTCATGTGTTTTCTATAATGCTCTAATGCACTCTTTCTCTCACTCACACACACACTCTCCCTTGCTCTCTCGCTCACTTTTACTCAGACTAAAGTGGCTTTTCTGATGCTAGCACCTAAAGCAGCTGTTAATCCTAGGCTTTCTCAGCTTTCTCCCAGGTACCAACAGTGTTGTGCTTTAGCATCAGCTGGCTGTAGATGAATGTTTTCCTCACTCTGAGCCAGCATGAGGAAGAACATCATAAAGACAAATGATAAATGTGATCCAGTTTAGCCGTTTCCCTAATGAAAATGTCCCTGACATTATGACTAATGATGCATTGTGTGATCAAATGCAGGCCACAGCAATGGAGAAAAAACACAGCTGGTAATTAAACTGTTTTTTTTTTTTTCGCTTGTTTTCAAGACTGTATTTTTAAAATAAATCAAAAGCTATGAATTTGTTAGTGAGCATGTGAATTATTCCTGGGCTTTTCCAGTAAGCAGAGAGTAAAAATTGCAGTAGCTACATTATGTTTAAATGTTTGTAAACACACTTTATGATGAATTAATTTAGGTATCTAGTATAAAATATTTTCACAGTAAAAGCATGAATTTAAAACAGCTTCACATGAGCTTTCACCATGTTTAGTGTCAAGTGCTGGCAAGAAGTTTGTAAGGTTCAAATACTACTTTGTTTTTCAGCATTTATAATAAACAGAACCATGGGTATTTATTTCCACATATGAAAATGCGCTTTGGTTATGGCTGTATCTTATTTCAGTTGATGAACACACATGTCAATCGCTTTTCTTTCCTCCTCACAATCATTAATTGTCTCCAGTTCCACCCTTTTTGCAATTAGCTCAACTCCTGTTATAAGAAATGAAGCACACAGGGTGAGGTCAAGCATATGCTGCTTTTCATCCCCACTGTTGCTAATGCTACATCACTGTACAGACCAATCAGCCAGAGGAGAGCCCTGAATACTCTACTGGCTAGCACTGTCTCATATGAGCATAGAAAGAAAGAGTCATCTAAAGAGTGCCAACTGTGCTCTCTTAGAACCCTGGATGGCTGAGGCCCCATGGCTAATCAAATTGATGGACTTCTGATGAGAGGGCCAACACTTAAACTGCTGGGCCAATTAGAAACTATTATTTTGTTAACAACAATGATTTCTTCATAGTGTGACTTTTAAGGATTAAAGTTAAAGGCGTGTTGGTACTGAGTGAGATGGCTCTCGTATCCAGAGCATCCGTTCACTGCCCACCAGAGAGGTCAGAGCAGGTTGTATTACAGGTCAGCCTGCATTAGACGAGCAGTCAAGTGAAGTGGGAGGCTATTTCACAAAGCTTTTTCAGGCTCGCTGCCCTCAGTTCACTTCAGTGTGTGTGTGTGTGTGTCTGAATGTGTCTGGTTGGTTGTGATTCTCTGTGTGTGTGTGTGTGAGAGAGTGTGTGTGTGTGTGTGTCCTTGTGTCTTTGTGTTTGCATATAAATAGAGGTGTGTGTGAGAGATGGCCTGGCGTTTCTGCTGACTGCACATGTGATAGTACCCTTGCATATGTTATTGCTAGTGGGGAACAGCCAGAAAGCTTTCATTCATCCTGGGCTGAGTGTAGTGACCCCATCAAACCCACCCGTCCATCCGTACTTGCCCAAACCTCACAAACACACCACTGAATGACCACAGAACTGTAAACAATCCTCACTCACTGTCAGAAACTCTTAGGCTTCGTGACATGGTTGACTTTTAATCTGCTTTTTTTCCTCTTGTTTCTTCAGTTGGTTTACTCTGTCAAGTGAAGCTGGTCCAGTTTTGATATCTATATCATCCAAAAAGACATATTAAGTTTTAAAATCGAATGTGAACATATACTGTGTTTAAAAAGTCCTCTCCAATTCCCTCATGGAAAATAACTTGCAGAAACAACCTTTTTTAAGTTGATATTTATATGATGTCACATATATTTACACAGAAGTTTCATGAACAGGTTTTTAAAAAGCAAACATCAACCATAAATAGTAAATCAGTCATTTGTCTTACTTGTTGTCGTTCAGCCACTGAGGACTCACTCTGATAGCAGGCATATTGTTTATACACGTTTAAGTTTGAACCAGAAATATTTTGTTAAGTCCATATCATTTTCACATGGTTTTCAAACATTTGAAATTGTAACTGGTTCCATGGCATAACATGCTAATGGCTGACTATTTAAAATATGGGTAAAATCAGGGTAACGGTGGGTCCAGAGCCTACATTGAATCATTGTGCGCATGGCGGGAACACAGCCTGGACGGGGCGCCAGTCCTTCACAGGGCAACACACAAACACACACATTCACTCACACCTACAGACACTTTTGAGTCGCCAATCCACCTACCAACGTGTGTTTTTGAACTGTGGGAGGAAACCGGAGCACCTGGAGGAAACCCACGCAGCCAACCCAACAAACCAACTCCTCACAGACAGTCACCCGGAGCGGGAATCGAACCCACAACCTCCAGGCCCCTGGAGCTGTGTGACTGCGACACTACCTGCTGCGCCACCGTGCCAATAATAATAATAATAATAATAATAATAATAATAATAATAATAATAATAATAATAATAATAATAATAATAATAATAATAATAATAATAATAATAGAATATTTATAGAGCACTTTACATAACATATAAAAGCAAAGACAGCAAAAAAAAAAGAATAAAACTGAAATTGTTAAATAATAATAGTTGCAATGATAAAATTAAATAAAATATCAAGTAAATAAAATAGATGACAATATTTTAATTAATGACTAGGTTAAAAAGTAAGCAAATAAGTGGAGATGTTTTAAACTTTAAAAAAGGAGCAAAATGATACAAACAATCCAAATGTCAAACAGGATAAAGCATATATTATAATCATCAGTAATATATTAAGAACTTTGTTGAAACTAAATGGTTTAAATATTTCTTAAAAATGTATATGTACAGAGCTTCACTTCCTTAGATTCAAGCAGAAAAAACCTCTCCGCTATTTCTGTAGTTTACAGTGGGTACCTTGATACGGCCAGAAATTGTTGATCTAAGATTGCGTGTTTTGTAAGTCCATCATAAAATCAACCTAATCTGGTAGGACTTTCTTGCCCATATGAATTATGCCAGAATATTTGAGTGCAATAGTTAAATATGCATTAACACTAAAGAGCCTTGAGCTAAAATATAATGTATAACATATAAAAATTTTTTGGGTTCAGACCTAGGGAGGTGCACATATCTGAATGAACTTTAATACTCTTAATCCAATTAATTTAGATTTAGAACAGCTGAATGTGATAATGTTATTTTAATGTTGCTGTTAATGTTTATCTCAGTGATTTATTAGTGATGTTAGGCCACTCTAATGGAGCACCTCTCTCATAACTGCATCAGAGGTGAGCTGTTAGCTGCACTGGAAATATGCCATGCTGCTGTTTGTTTTGGCAGTGCCATTAAGATCACGTGGCCTAGGTGAGTCAGCTTCTCACTATGGGGAAATTGGTACGGATATAAGCATATGGCCATGAATCATGTTTTCCATGCCATGGTTCTCTCCGGTGTCCAGTGTGTATAGAATCCCTGCACTTATGGCCTGTGCTGTGATTAGGAAGCTGTTATCGAGCAATATGTAGACTCAGCACTGCACTGCACTGCATTTTCCATCCTTTTGTTGATAATTAAATTCTGATTTGAGTTTAAATAGCATAGTAATTTAAGAGGAAAGGAACTACAGTTCTAATTTACAGTCCATTGAAAGTGCAACTTTTATAACAATATTAAAAACTAACTGTAGACTTAAATATTGTTATTTTAAATATGTAGTACATATAGAATACCAATAGTTTAATGAGATATATCTTTGGGATGATCCAGAACTTATCCTTCCACATCAGTACGTGATATTAGTAGAGGCTCCCTCTATATTTGATTTCAGTAGACATTTTGAAGAGTAAAAAATGGAAATGATGAATGATGAATCTGCATGTTCACATTGATCTGAAGGGCACATTGTAACAGAAACTTCACTCATGTTCTCTTTTGCAGGCCAGGTGTTTTTGTCAACATATTCATAGTTACTGGTCAAAACCTGGCATGTGTCTGTGTTTTGGTGTTTTTTTTTTGTTGAAATAATTATTTTCCATAGGTCTTAGCTTTTATATTCATATGTTTATGCCACATAATATTTCACTCATTTGCTTTGGAGCAAATACATGTAAGTGAACAGAGACTGAGTTAATTAACAGAACATAGTTAACCCCTTTAGAGGGCAGCAGTGAGTGTTTACTTGCGCTTGAGCTGTGGCTCTAAATTTGACAGTTAGGAAACAGCACCAATATTCATAGATTAATTGCTAAATTAACTATGAAACATATTGCTAAGCAAGAATTCAAAATATCTTGAACTTCTTTATCATAGCTACTGTTGCAAGCAATAATCCAGTCAGATACCTGAAATTTTGCATGTTTGTAATAAATGGGTTTGTGTAAATGTATTTTTAACAAACTGAAACCTGGGATAAGTCAATAAAGTTTTCTAACCTTACTTTTATAACATAACAAATCAAATAAATAATTAAATAAATAAATAAATATTCTAATTTTAAGAAGTACAGAATTAACTTGAATTATGTTTGCTTGAATCAGAGTCGAATTTACAAAATCTTATATGCAAACTTTATTTCACGTAATACTTGACAATTATTTTGGCGCACTTACACAGTGTAAATGACATCTGTCTTTTTCTTATAATACTGGTAACAAAATAGTATTTTAAAATAAATAAATTTTTCAGGCTAGCATCTTTTAGGTTTCACCTTTAAAGGGGATGTCTACAATTGTGGGGAATGTTGTTCACTTTGATTTATTTATGTTCAGAGTTTTTTAACGTGGAATAGTATATTTGAAGGCGGAAAACGAGGTTTTGTACGAGGCTAAAATGAAATTTGTCTGAAGTTTTAATTCACTGTTTGAATTACCACAGATGCTCATTTGTAACTCGAGGTTTTAGTTTTGCAGTTAGCTGTCTCTGGAATTTCGAGGCATTCAAAATTAAGTTAAAAAGTAAATAAATAAATAAATAAATAAATATTCACCTTTGGAGCAGGAGTATAACAATATCCTCATCTTAGTCTGTGTTTTCATTTGAAATTGTCTTCATTGTCTAAATATCTCCACATGTCTCTGCTATGAAAAGAGAGAGAGAGAGAAAACCTTGCTTGTTGGTGTGTTTTTTTTTATTATTATTTTATTTATTTATTTATTTTTAAAACCCATTAACAGACATTACACTAATTTTGAGCATGCAGAGAGACTGGAGTGCTAATAGTGGCTTTATTAGTATTTGTGACCTGTGAGCTAAAACTTTCATTGGCTTTAGCTATTAGTGTTATAAAGGAATTAAGATATCTCAGTGAATCAAATCTACTTACAGTAACTTTTACAGCACTGTACTGAAATTGGTAGGGAGGGGGAGGGAAGGTGTGCTTTCCTGCTCTCCTCCAAAAGTTACAAGTTTCTACAGTGCTGAGCCAAGAGTAGCAATGACAGAGGTGCTGTTCTAAATATTAGAGGTCAGTGAAGCATCACAATGATTTTGAAGCTGTAATTTTAAGGTATAATAAAATATTATATAGTGTTCCATTAATCTCTCTGTTTTGTCTATATAGTTGCAGAGTATAGTTTGAGCTATTTATGCAATTCTGAGATTTAGATTTTCTGACTTTTTGCCTGATATTTGTTTTTGTCTTTTAGACTTGTACTGTACTGATTTTTGGGTTTCTGAACATTTCTTCTGGTTTTGACCTTGCTTCACGTATTGTGTTTAATAAATCTCCATCTGACTCTCACCATCAGTGACTGATTTGTGTCATCTACAGATCCATAAACCATATATATGAATGAATTATAGTTACAGATGACTCAAGTACTAAACGGTACAAATCTTTTTGTTAATTCATACCGTTCTACGCCCTGTGATGGACTGGCGCCCCATCAATTCCATATAGGCTCTGGACCCACCACGACCCTGTACTGAATAAGCGATTACAGACAATGAATGAATGATTGAATGCATGCAAGGCAGCTGTCACCTGCACAGCTCACGCGGAGGTGTAGTTCTCTGCTCAGCTTCTTGGATCCGGGCAGTCAGCTAATTTGAACTGGTTAAGCGGTTACAGACAATGAATGAATGAATAACAGTTCTAAGAACTGAAGTTCACGCAACAGTTGATAAAAACAAAGTCTTCGTTTGGTTTTATTGGTTTTAGGCAAAGAAACATTTTCACTTGTTTTAACTTGGAGATGTTTCTTTGTCTTCTAGCAACGGTGCCACTGTGTGGGTGAAGCAAGGAGATATGTTCAGACACGTTACGGTTTTATTCACACATAAAAGAACGGCAGGCTTTCATATAGTAGTGGATTAAAACATAAGATATTTGACTTTAAAATGTAGTGTAGTAAAAAGTCACCAAAATGAAAATATTTCAGTAAAGTACAGATACACGAAAAATGTACTTAAGTCCAGAAAGGTATTACATTTACTTTGTTACTGTCCACCACTATATTTTAGTACTAAGCGTGTTGTTTGTACTTTAAGGTTTTGTGTTCTGCTCTGACTTTATCACATCTGTAAAACGCAGAGAATAGAACAGGTTCCGATTCAAAATCTGACTCAGCATCGCAGTCCGTCAGTTTTGGACATGCTCTGAAAGACACTGATTCATCCATAAAGATCAGACTCTGTGAGAATAGGCCTTAAATAGACTTTTATTTGTATGTCCTAATCAGTCTTTCCTATTATACAGTATGAGAGATCTATTAGGGCCATGGAAAAAATGGTGAAGGCATAGAAGGTGAGCATGGATTCATAAATGGGCCATGTATAGGACCCCAAACAGTCATCCCAAATGGGGACATCATAGGTCCAGGGAAAGGCATCATAGGTTGCATCATAGGTCCTGGGCTTGGGAACCCATAGTTTGGAGGCATAGGAATTGAGTATGGATTCCAAAAATTGGACAGATTCTTCGGGCAGCCATTCTTATCCAATACTACTTGAACCTTAATCCTCTGAGGGTCCCACACACAATTCTCCTCTAGTCCAGAATTTACCATTCCACAGTTGGGGGGAACCCAAGCTGTGTCATATCCAGCCCTGTGCCAGTTGTACTGTAATGGATGACCCTGATAGTCAATCTTTATCACTTTCCCCACAAGCACACTTAGCTGCAGAATAACTTGTTCTTCACCTAGTGGAAGATTTTTTGGGTAAGCAGAAGCCTTCTGGAAACTCCTGGTCACATAAACCCCACAGCCTAGCATGCCACCACTAGAGGGAACAAAGCCATTCTGAATAATCTGGAGAGCATTACGAAGAGTTGTGCCATGGAACATGATGTAGGTGGTATTCCCTGTTCCGTTGGAGCTTGGTTGTAAACCTCTGTAAAAGTCTGTTAGATCCATTTTGTAAAAGGTATTCTTTGCTCAGTCTGTGGAACAAAAGGCAAAAGTATTGTGTGAGATGACATTAAAGCAACTCGTTTTCCAGAAACCAACAAGACAACATTTTAACAAGACAACAAGTTTTTTAACATTTCTAAAACCAAGCACCTTAACATTTTACAGTGATCTATACTTGATAAAGGAACAGGGCATCACTGGGAACTAGATACTTATTACTGACTTGTATGTCTATAGGAGTCTGATTGATAAAACAGTGCTGTAACTAATTCACAACCTTGTTTATTTTGAGTAACACCTCGCTCTGGTGTTCTAGCTTTAATAATCTTTTGTTAAAGATATAGTAGAAAACAAAAGGCTGGGTCAAAAATACCTCTGAACATAAAGGAGTGACTATGATAAATATTACATCAACAACATTCAGCACATTTAAACACTGAGCTGCTTATCACGGCAGATGGTGGACCTACAGCCCTAAAACTTCAAGAACAAACAATTAAAACTTCTTTGTACCTTGATTAATTGAACATGAACCGAACATGAACATCAAAAGAATACAGACTGTTTCAAAATTTGCGAGACTTACCTGCAAGCTGACGTGCCTTATCCAGTCTGAACCTTTCTTTCACTTTTGTTTTCCTTACCTAGGCACACTTTTTGGGAGGGGACTTCTGGGAAATATTAGCTTTCTCTTTTTTTGAGTCATCCTTGTTACGTCTGAACATCCAATATTTGTTTAATAATTTTAAACATGTTTAAATATGTGATCTTATTGTTTTACATTGTTTTTTATTTCAGCCACCGAAAGACTGGTTAAAATAATGAGTGCTTAATATTGGTTTATTAATTGTGAAATTCTGTTCTATTCTCTTTTAAATTAACTGTTTAAAAATTTTGAACACATTTATTATCTCCTGTTAAGTAAATGTCACCCCTCATTTTGTCTTCATCTTTGGTTCATTAAATTGTTCCTTTGTTCACTTGCTTTCTTTCCTGATTTTTGAAGTACTGATAATGTACTGGTAATAAAAATGTATTATTAATCGTATACATTGGGTTTAATAGTTTTATTAACTCAGTTTTAAAGTTCTGTTGCAGAAAACTAACTTAAGTGTCAAGAGATATTTGTCAGATATTTGTGGACACAGAAGTATACTGAAAATGTTCTGTAAACTAAATTAAAAACGCATCACAATTTCTGCATGTTTGGTTTTGCCCTGTGCTCTACACTGTTTTATTTCCTGCCCTTCAATGGAAGATGCTGTTTGTTTACTGACACCTGTGTCCACACAGATGAATTAAAAGTAGCTACATTCAATAATTATAAGGTGTGTCTATAAATATTTGGACATATAGTGTATGTATGTTTGTTGTAGCCCTAGGAAGAATTGTACTGGCTGCTTGAGTTGATGGTTTGTTTTGCTATGGACTACTGTGATAAAAAAGTGATAATATAACTATGAAATAAATTGTGGGTTGTTGCGGGTGTACGTACACTCTGAAGCATTGTGCCTCTAGCGGCGCCAAGTGCGTGTTGTTATGCTGTACATATTAAATAGCAGCAGTGCACTGTGAGCCAAAAGGTAAACAATCTATTTAGCCTTGTGTTTTAAGGAGTGGGTAGGGAGACTAATGTTTCTTCATCACTTCATCTTTCCCTCTTTTCTTTTACATTTTCCCTCTACACTCATTCTCCACTCTTGTCTCTTGTTCAAGTCCAGCCTCCCACTCTGCCACATGATAGAACAGTGAAAAACTGTTTCTATTCATCACTTTATAAGCCTGCAGTGAATGTACCGCTACCTTTTCCTCATCCCTCTCGCGTTTCGCCTTATTTTTCTACCTGCTACCTTTTTCCTGCTCATACTCTCTCTATTCCATCAAAATCTTTTGTCTTTGTTTTTCTTCTTTCTTCTCCTCTTTTTTATCCAGTCTTCTTTTCACTCCTTTTGTTTTTTTCACCCAGTTTTTTTCGTGTTCCCCTCCCCTTCCCCTCTTTCTCTCATTGGTCTTTTCTTCCCTTCATTCTCTCTCTCTCTCTCTCTCTCTCTCTCTCTCTCTCTCTGTCTCTCTCTGTCCTTTTCTTCCCATCATATTCTCTCACCCTCTCTTTCTCTATTTATCCATCACTCTTCCTCCTAATCCTACTAATGTGTTGTGGTGGGGGTGGAGGCTGTGATTGTGGTGTCACT